>NC_080386.1:25611705-25848475 GCF_014773155.1 Arachis stenosperma | reverse complement strand
TTGGACTTTTCGGATCCAGACAAATGCCGCCATCTATCTAGCTTATACCACGAAGATTCTGTTGGGAATCTAAGAGATACACATTCAAGCTGTGTGCATGTAGAACGTAAGTGGTTGTCAATCACGCCGTTCATAAGGGATGATAATGAGGGTTATCTAACTCATCATCATTCATCATGTTCTTGAGTACGAATGAATATCTTGGAATAAGAATAAGATAGAATTGAATAAAAGAAATAGAACTTCATTCTTTGAGGTACAGCAGAGCTCCACACCCTTAATCTATGTGTGCGAAACTCCACCGTTGAAAATACATAAGTGAAAGAGGTCCAGGCATGGCCGAATGGCCAGCCCCCCTAAACGTGATCAATGATCTCCTAAGATGAAGAATAAAACAAAACTGAGACCAAAGATGTCTAATACAATAGATAAATGTCCTATATACTAGACTAGCTACTAGGTTTACATGAGTAGGTAATTGATGCATAAATCCACTTCCGGGGCCCACTTGGTGTGTGCTTGGGCTAAGCTTGATCTATCCACGAGCTGAGGCTTCTCTTGGAGTTGAATTTCGAGTTATGATGTGCTTTGGGCGTTCAACTCCATTATGACGTTTTTTCTGGCGTTTAACTCCAGAAAGGAGCGTGTACTTGGCGTTCAACGCCATTTGCGTCGTCATTCTTCGAATAAAGTATGGACTATTATATATTGCTGGAAAGCCCTGGATGTCTACTTTCCAACGCCGTTGAGAGCGCGCCATTTTGAGTTCTGTAGCTCCAGAAATCCATTTCGAGTGCAGGGAGGTCAGAATCCAACAGCATCATCAGTCCTTTTGTCAGCCTTTTTCAGAGTTTTGCTCAAATCCCTTTCAGTCAGAATTTACCTGAAATCACAGAAAAACACACAAACTCATAGTAAAGTCCAGAAATGTGAATTTAACATAAAAACTAAGGAAAACATCCTAAAAGTAGCTCAAAATTACTAAAAACTATAAAACAATGCCAAAAAGCGTATAAATTATCCGCTCATCACAACACCAAACTTAAATTGTTGCTTGTCCCCAGCAACTGAAAATCAAATAGGATAAAAGAAGAGAATATACTATAAAGTCCAAAATATCAATGAATATTAATTTAATTACATGAGCGGGACTTGTAGCTTTTTGCTTCTGAACAGTTTTGGCATCTCACTTTTTCCTTTGAAGTTCAAATGATTGGCTTCTCTAGGAACTTAGAATTTGGGATAGTGTTATTGACTTTCCTAGTTAGGCATGTTGATTCTTGAACACAGCTACTTGTGAGTCTTGGCTGTGGCCCTAAGCACTTTGTCTTCCAGTATTACCACCGGATACACAAATGCCACAGACACATAACTGGGTGAACCTTTTCAGATTGTGACTTAGCTTTGCTAAGTCCCCAATTAGTGGTGTCCAGAGCTCTTAAGCACACTCTTTAGCTTTAGATCACGACTTTAACCACTTATCTCAAGCTTTTCACTTGGACCTTCATGACACAAGCACATGGTTAGGGACAGCTTGATTCAGCCGCTTAGGCCTGGATTTTAATTCCTTGGGCCCTCCTATCCATTGATGCTCAAAGCCTTGGATCCTTGCTTTAAATTTTCGCCACCCTTTTTTTTTTTTTTCACTGCTTTTTCTTGCTTCAAGAATCAATTTTCATGATGTTTTTCAGATCATCAATAACATTTCTCTTTGTTCATCATTCTTTCAAGAGCCAACAATTTTAACACTCATAAACAACAAGATCCAAGACATATGCACTGTTCAATCATCATTCAGAAAACAAAATTATTGTCACCACATCAATATAATTAAACTAAATTCAATAATAATTTCGAAAACTATGTACTTCTTGTTCTTTTGAATTAAAACATTTTTCTTTTAAGAAAGGTGAGGAGTAATGGATTTTATTCATAGCTTTTAAGGCATGGTTACATACTAATGATCATGAAATAAAGACACAAACATAGATAACACCATAATTAAAAACCGAAAACAAAAAGAAATAAGAACAAGGAATGAATCCACCTCTAGTGGCGTCTTCTTCTTGAAGGACCAATGATGTTCTTCAACTCTTCTATGTCCCTTCCTTGCCTTTGTTGCTCCTCCCTCATTGCTCTTTGATCTTCCTCTATTTCTTGGAGAGTGGGGCGTGTTCATGGTGTTCCACCCTTAGTTGTTCCACATTATGGCTCAAATCTTCCAAGGAGGTATTAAGTTGCTCCCAATAGTTGTTGGGAGGAAAGTGCATTTGAGGCATTTGTTGATGGTGAACCTCCTCTTGTTCTCCTTGAGGGCCGTGAGGAACTTCCCTTGTTTGCTCCATCCTCTTCTTGGTGATGGGCTTGTCTTCTCAATGGAGACATCTCCTCTATGATAACTCCGGCTGAATAACTAGATGGCATATGAGGTGAGGGAAGGCTAGCCGTGCCATGTATGAAGGCTTGTCAGCTATTTTGTAGTTCATTGGATATGACCTTCATGAACCTCTACCTCCTCTCCAATCATGATGCTATGAATCATGATGGCCCGATCCACAGTAACTTCAGATCGGTTGCTTGTAGGGATGATGGATCTTTGGATGAATTCCAACCACCCTCTAGCTACAGGCTTGAGGTCCAGTCTTCTTAGTTGGACTGGATTACCTTTGGAGTCCATTTTCCATTGGGCGCCTTCCACACAAATGTCCTTAAGGACTTGGTCCAACCTTTGATCAAAGTTGACCCTTCTAGTGTAGGGGTGTTCATCACCTTGCATCATAGGTAAATGAAATGCCAACCTCACATTTTCCGGACTAAAATCCAAGTATTCCCCCTAACCATGGTGATATAGTTTTTTCGGACTTGGGTTCATACCTTGGTCATGGTTTCTAGTGATCCATGCATTGGCATAGAACTCTTGAACCATTAAAATTCCAACTTGTTGTATGGGGTTGGCTAGACTTCCCAACCTCTTCTTTGAATTTCAAGTCGGATTTCTGATACTCATTCTTCTTGAGTTTGAAAGGGACCTCATGGATCACTTTCTTCTTTGCCACAACATCATAGAAGTGGTCTTGATGGCTTTTGGAGATGAATCTCTCCTTCTCCCATGACTCGGAAGTGAAGCTTTTGCCTTCCCTTTTCCTTTTCTTGAGGAGACTCCGGTCTTGGGTGCCATTGATGGTGAATGAAAACAAAAAGCTTAGGCTTTTTACCCACACCAAACTTAAAATTTTCTTGTCCCCAAGCAAAGAAAAGAAGAGTAGAAGAAGAGAAGAAATATGGTAGAGAAGGAGAAGAGAGGGTTCGGCTATGTGGGAGAATGTGGTTTGAGTTGTGTGAAATGTAAAAGAAAAGAAGGGTATTTATAGGGAGAGGGGAGGGTATAGGTTCGGCCATATTGGGTGGGAAAGGGTGGGAAGAATTTGAAAGTGGGGGTAGGTGGGGTGTATGGGGAAGAGGGGTTGATGTGAATGGTGAATGGGGAAGTTGAGAAGAGGAATGAGGTGATTGGTGAAGGGTGTTGGGAAGTGACATGAGAATGAGATTTGGATTAGGAGAGTGTGAATAGGATTAAAAGAAATGGTAGGTGGGGATCCTGTGGGGTCCACAGATCCTGAGGTGAGGATCCTGTGGATCCACAGATCCTGAGGTGAAACAAATACCATTCCTTCACCATATAGGCATGTAACATGCCTTCATGCATCATTCTAGCGTTCAAACGCCCATTGATGCACGTTCTGGCGTTAAACACCATGTTATGCATGTTTCTGGCGTTGAACGCCAGTTTCATGCTTGTTTCTGGGCGTTCAGCGCCAGATTGTCCTCTGTGTGCGCATCCTGGCGTTTAACGCCAGGTTGTTGCTTGTTTTGGGCGTTCAACGCCAGAAAGATGCTCTGTTCTGGCGTTGAACGCCAGAAAGATGCTCCTTCTGGGCATTGAACGCCAGCCCGTGCGTCCCCTGGGTGAAAATTTTTTCTTCTGTTTTTGACCTCTTTTTTAATTTTTTTTGATTTTTTTCGTGACTCCTCATGATCATGTACCTATTTAAACACAACAACAAAGAAACAAAATAAAATAAATTAGATAAATAAAATTGGGTTTGCCTCCCAACAAGCGCTTCTTTAATGTCAATAGCTTGACAGTGGTTCTCATGGAACCACAAGGTGATCAGGTCAATTTAAGTGTGGTCTTCCCAACACCAAACTTAGAGTTTGGATATGGGGTTTGAACACCAAACTTAGAGTTTGGTTGTGGCCTCACAACACCAAACTTAGAGTTTGACTGTGGAGGCTCTTCTTGACTCTGAACTGAGAGAAGCTCTTCATGCTTACTCTCTTTTGTCATAGAGGGATGGCCATGTGCTTGAAACACAAGGTAGTCCCCATTCAATTGAAGGACTAACTCACCTCTGTTGACATCTATCACAGCTCCTGCTGTGGCTAGGAAAGGTCTTCCTAGGATGATGCATTCATCCCCTTCCTTCCTAGTATCTAGGATTATGAAGTCAGTAGGGATGTAAAGGCCTTCAACCTTTACTAGCACGTCCTCTACTAATCCATAAGCTTGTCTTATGGACTTATCTGCCAATTGTAATGAGAACAAGGCAGGTTGTACCTCAATGATCCCCAGCTTCTCCATTACAGAGAGTGGCATCAGATTTATCCCTGACCCCAGATCACATAGAGCTTTTTCAAAACTCATGGTGCCAATGGTGCAAGGTATTAAGAACTTGCCAGGATCTTGTTTCTTTTGAGGTAGAGTTTTCTGAATCCAAGTATCTAGTTCACTAATGAGCAAGGGAGGTTTACTTTCCCAAGTCTCATTACCAAACAGTTTGGCATTCAGCTTCATGATAGCTCCTAAATATAGAGCAGCTTGCTCTCCAATCACATCTTCATCCTCTTCTGAGGATGAATAGTCTTCAGAGCTCATGAATGGCAGAAGGAGATTTAATGGAATCTCTATGGTCTCTAGATGAGCCTCAGATTCCCTTGGATCCTTAATAAGAAACTCCTTCTTGCTTGAGGGACGTCCCAGGAGGTCTTCCTCCTTAGGATTTTCGTCCTCCTCCTCCCTAGTGCATTCGGCCACTTTGATCACATCAATGGCCTTGCACTCTCCTTTTGGATTTTCTTCTGTATTGCTTGGGAGAGTACTGGGAGGAGTTTCAATTACTTTCTTACTCAGCTGGACCACTTGTGCCTCCAGATTTCTGATGGAAGATCTGGTTTCATTCATGAAACTGAAAGTGGCCTTTGACAGATCAGAGACTATATTGGCTAAATTAGAATTATTTTGTTCAGAGTTCTCTGTCTGTTGCTGAGAAGATGATGGAAATGGCTTATTATTCAGCCTTGTACGTCCACCATTGTTAAAACCTTGTTGAGGTTTTTGTTGATCCTTCCAGGAGAAATTTGGATGATTTCTCCATGATGAGTTATAGGTGTTTCCATAAGGTTCACCTAAGTAATTAACCTCTGCCATGGCAGGGTTTTCAGGATCATAAGCTTCTTCAGAAGCTTCCTCTCTATTACTGTTGGATGCATGTTGTAATCCATTCAGATTTTGAGAGATCATGTTGACCTGTTGAGTCAACACTTTGTTCTGAGCCAATATGGCATTCAGAGCATCAATTTCAAGAACTCCTTTCTTCTGAGGTACCCCATTGTTCACGGAATTCCTCTCAGAGGTGTACATAAACTGGTTGTTTGCAACCATGTCAATGAGTTCTTGAGCCTCTTCAGGCGTTTTCTTCAGGTGAATAGATCCACCTGCAGAATGATCCAGTGACATTTTCGAAAATTCAGAGAGACCATAATAGAATATATCTAATATGGTCCATTCTGAGAACATGTCAGATGGACATCTTTTAGTCAGCTGCTTGTATCTTTCCCAAGCTTCATAGAGGGATTCACCATCTTTTTGTTTGAAGGTTTGAACATCCACTCTCAGCTTGCTCAGCTTTTGAGGAGGAAAGAACTTATCTAAGAATGCAGTGACAAGCTTATCCCATGAGTCCAGGCTGTCTTTGGGTTGTGAATCCAACCATACTCTAGCTCTGTCTCTTACAGCAAAAGGGAAAAGCAAGAGTCTGTAGACTTCAGGATTAACTCCATTTGTCTTTACAGTGTCACGATCTGCAAGAACTCAGTTAAAACTGGTAAGGATCTTCAGATGGAAGTCCATAAAACTTGCAGTTTTGTTGCATTAAAGCAACTAGTTGAGGCTTAAGCTCAAAGTTATTGGCTCCAATGGCAGGAATGGAGATGCTTCTTCCATCAACTTGGACGTTGGCTTAGTGAAGTCACCAAGCATTCTCCTTGCATCATTATTATTATTTTCGGCCATCACCTCTTGTGCTAATGTTTCTGAAAGGTTGTTTCTGGATTGTTGTATTTTAGCTTCTCTTAATTTTCTCTTCAGAGTCCTTTCAGGTTCTGGATCAATTTCAACAAGAGTGCCTTTATCCTTATTCCTGCTCATATGAAAGAGAAGAAAACAAGAAAAGAAAGAGGAATCCTCTATGTCACAGTATAGAGATTCCTTTATGTTAGTAGAAAAAGAAGGGGGTAGAAGAATAAAGAATGAAGGTTCGGATTTTTGATGAAGAGAGGTGAAGAGAAGTGTTAGTAATTAAATAATTAAATAGAAGAAGAAAAGAGAGAGGGGAAATTTCGAAAATATTTTTGAAAAAGAAGTTAGTGATTTTCAAAAATTAGAGATAAAATGTAATTAAAATTAAAACATGAAACAATTAATTAATTAAAAAGAATTTTTGAAAAAGAGAGAGATATTTTCGAAAATAGAAGAGGGAAAATTAGTTAGGTGGTTTTGAAAAAGATAAGAAACAAACAAAAAGTTAGTTAGTTGATTGAAAAAGATTTGAAATCAAAATTGAAAAAGATAAGAAGATAGCAAATTAGATAAGATATTTTGAAATCAAATTTTGAAAAAATATAAAAATTTTTGAAAAAGATAAAATAAAAGATAAAAGATTTGATTCAAAACTTTTGAAATTATTTACTTCACTAACAAGAAACTACAAGATAAGATTCTAGAAATTAAAGATTGAACCTTTCTTAACAAGAAAGTAACAAACTTCAAATTTTTGAACCAATCATATTAATTATTAGTGGATTTTTGAAAATATGATATAAAGATAAGAAAAAGAATTTGAAAACAATTTGAAAAATATTTTTTTTTTTTTGAAATTTTCGAAAATAATGAAAAATTTTGAAAAAGATATGATTTTGAAAAAGATTTTGAAAAGATAAGATTTTTAAAATTGAAATTTTGACTTGACTTGTAAGAAACAACTAATTTTGAAAATTTTTGACCAAGTCAACCCAAAATTTTGAAATTTTGGAGAGAAATAAGGAAAAGATATTTTTTGATTTTTGAATTTTTAAAGAAAAACACAAAAATGACCCAAAACATGAAAATTTTGGATCAAGACACAAGATGCATGCAAGAATGCTATGAATGTCAAGATGAACACCAAGAACACTATGAAGATCATGATGAACATCAAGAACATAATTTTGAAAAATTTTTGATGCAAAGAAAACATGCAAGACACCAAACTTAGAAATCTTTAATGCATGAAAAATATGAATGCAAAAATGCACATGAAAAACAACAAACAACACTAAACAAGAAATCATCAAGATCAAACAAGAAGACTTATCAAGAACAACTTGAAGATCATGAAGAACACTATGAGTGCATGGATTTTCGAAAAATGCAAGAAAAATTTTTAAAAGCATGCAATTGACACCAAACTTAAAAATTAACTCAAGACTCAAACAAGAAACACAAAATATTTTTGATTTTTATGATTTTCTAATTTTTTGGATTTTTATTAATTATTTTCGAAAATAATGTGAAGAAAAACGAAAAATAAAAAGAAAAATTTTGAAAAGAAAAGTACCTAATCTGAGCAACAAGATGAACCGTCAGTTGTCCATACTCGAACAATCCCCGGCAACGGCGCCAAAAACTTGGTGGACGAAATTGTGATCACATCATATGTTTCTTGGATTTTGAATGAAAGCTTATTTATGGCACTGCCATGTTCAAATTATTTTGAGATGAAGGCTTCTAAGGGGCAGCACCTGTGTGAGGTTTTCTTTATTGGAATTCACAACTCCGTTCAACTAACCAGCAAGTGTACTGGGTCGTCCAAGTAATAACCTTACGTGAGTAAGGGTCGAATCCACAGAGATTGTTGGTATGAAGCAAGCTATGGTCACCTTGTAAATCTCAGTTAGGCAGATAAAAGGGTAGTAGTGATAATTGGATTGTTTTAATAAAAAGGAATAATAAAAAGGGATAGAAATACTTATGCAGATTCATTGGTAGGAATTTCAGATAAGCGGAATAGAGATGCTGTAGAGCTCTCGGACGCCTGCTATTCCATTGCTTCTACTCAATCCTTCTTACTCCTTTCCATGGCAAGCTTTGTATAGGGGTTCACCATCAACTGTGGCTACTTTCATCCTCACGGGGAAATATCCTATGTGGCTGTCACTCGCACAGCTAACCAGTCTGGAGGCATCACCCATGGTTGATAACTACATCCCATCCTCACAGTGAAAGCTAATGCTCACGCACTCTGTCACAGTACGGCCAATCACCGGTTGGTTCCCTCCCCTACTGGAATAGAATCCCTCTTTTGCGTTTGTCACTAACGCCCAGCAGGTTACAGGTTTGAAGCACGTCACAGTCATTCATGAACGGAATCCTACTCGGAATACCACAGACAAGGTGAGACTTTCCGGATTCCCAGGATCCTACTCGGAACACCACAGACAAGGTTGGACTTTCCGGATCCAGACAAATGCCGCCATCTATCTAGCTTATACCACGAAGATTCTGTTGGGGAATCTAAGAGATACACATTCAAGCTTGTGGTGCATGTAGAACGTAAGTGGTTGTCAATCACGCGCGTTCATAAGGGAGAATGATAATGAGGGTTATCTAACTCATCATCATTCATCATGTTCTTGAGTACGAATGAATATCTTGGAATAAGAATAAGATAGAGAATTGAATAAAAGAAAATAGAACTTCATTAATCTTTGAGGTACAGCAGAGCTCCACACCCTTAATCTATGGTGTGCAGAAACTCCACCGTTGAAAATACATAAGTGAAAGAGGTCCAGGCATGGCCGAATGGCCAGCCCCCCTAAACGTGATCAATGATCTCCTAAGATGAAGAATAAAACAAAACTGAGACCAAAGATGTCTAATACAATAGATAAATGTCCTATATATAGACTAGCTACTAGGGTTTACATGAGTAGGTAATTGATGCATAAATCCACTTCCGGGGCCCACTTGGTGTGTGCTTGGGCTAAGCTTGATCTATCCACGAGCTGAGGCTTCTCTTGGAGTTGAATTTCGAGTTATGATGTGCTTTGGGCGTTCAACTCCGGATTATGACGTTTTTCTGGCGTTTAACTCCAGAAAGGAGCGTGTACTTGGCGTTCAACGCCAGTTTGCGTCGTCATTCTTCGAATAAAGTATGGACTATTATATATTGCTGGAAAGCCCTGGATGTCTACTTTCCAACGCCGTTGAGAGCGCGCCATTTAGAGTTCTGTAGCTCCAGAAAATCCATTTCGAGTGCAGGGAGGTCAGAATCCAACAGCATCAGCAGTCCTTTTGTCAGCCTTTTTCAGAGTTTTGCTCAAATCCCTCAATTTCAGTCAGAATTTACCTGAAATCACAGAAAAACACACAAACTCATAGTAAAGTCCAGAAATGTGAATTTAACATAAAAACTAAGGAAAACATCCCTAAAAGTAGCTCAAACTTACTAAAAACTATATAAAAACAATGCCAAAAAGCGTATAAATTATCCGCTCATCAGCATGACAAGAAATTGTCATCCAGAGTCTTTGAGCCGGGGTAGAAAGTTCTGCTATTTAATTCTAGGCTCAAATTATTCCCCGGGAAATTAAAATCCCGGTGGAGAGGTCCATATGTCATCACAAACGTATCACCATATGGATACATAGAGCTTCAGGATAATGACTCTAACAAAAAGTTCATTGTTAATGGACAAAGAGTCAAACACTATCTTGAAGGAAATTTTGAGCAAGAGTGCTCAAGACTGAGACTTAATTAAAACTCAGTAATAGTCCAGCTAATGACAATAAAGAAGCGCTTGCTGGGAGGCAACCCAGCCATTTACAAAGTTTATTTACTAATTAAATAAATTTTCTTTTTTTACAGGTTTGTGTCCAAGTATCTCCAAGGTAAAATAGCAATTGGTTGGATTCACAAAG
Organism: Arachis stenosperma; assembly: GCF_014773155.1. Lineage (NCBI taxonomy): Eukaryota > Viridiplantae > Streptophyta > Magnoliopsida > Fabales > Fabaceae > Arachis > Arachis stenosperma. The sequence goes on along the minus strand of NC_080386.1, from coordinate 25,838,179 downwards.
TTATAAAGGAAATTGGAAGCTCACTGGCGTGAAAAAGCCAGTAAGAAGCATTTTGGGCGTTGAACGCCCAAAAGAAGCACCCACTGGGCGTTCAACGCCAGTAAGGGTAGCCTTCTGGGCGTTAAACGCCAGAAAGAAGCACCTTCTGGGTGTTTAACGCCAGTTTGGCAGCATCCTGGGCGTTTAGAAAAACGCCCAGTAACAAAGGACTCCCTGGCGTTCAACGCCAGAAAGATGCATCAACTGGGCGTTGAACGCCCAGGAGAAGCAACATGTGGGCGTTAAACGCCCAAACCATGCAGCAGTTGGGCGTTTAACGCCAAGATGGTGGGGAGGAGGTAAATTTCGTTTCTTTTCACAAATTTCTTAATTTTTATGTTCCAATTCATAATTTCCTGCATAAACATATTTTAAATTATCATCCCTCAATTCAAATTAGTGCTCTAAAAATCCTAATTTCTAAAATCCCTTTTTCAATAATATCAAATGTATCTTAATCCATAAAGATAAATTATTTTTCAATCCAATCAAACTCTTTTAAAAATTTGTTTTCAAAATTCAATTTTCTCTTTTAAAAATCTTTTTCAAAATTAAAAATTTCAGATTTATTCATATCTTTCTCTTTTAAAATTATATCTTTTTCTAATCATATCTTTTAAAAATCATATCTTCTATCTTATCTCTTTCTTATTTTTCGAAAATTTCCCACCCCCTCCCTATATTTGTATTCGACACCCTCCTCATCATCACCATTCCACAATTGCTCTCTTCCTATCCCTCCTCTTTCTTCTCTTTTGCTTGAGGACAAGCAAAGCTCTAAGTTTGGTGTGGTTATCCGTGATCACAAAAACATACTCATCAAATTCATGGCCCCTAGAGGAAAGCAACCCACCCAAAGGGGCAAGAAAGAGAGTGCTCCAAAGCCCCTTTAGAATCAAGGGAAGTTCTTAACTAAAGAACATTCAGACCATTACTACAAGATAATGAGTCACAGATCAGTGATCCCGGAAGTCATATTTGATCTGAAAGAAGATGAATATCCGGAGATCCAAGAGCAAATTCGGAACAAGAATTGGGAAATTCTGACCAATCCTGAAACGAAAGTGGGAAGGAACATGGTTCAGGAGTTCTATGCTAATCTATGGCAGACAGACAGGCAAAGACTAATTGGAGCTGCTCTCTTTGACCATCGGACCTTAGTCAGAGGAAAGATCATTCATACCAATTCTGACAAGATCAGGGAGATATTCAAGCTTCCTCAACTGAAGGATGACCCAGACTCCTTTAATAGGAGAATGATGAGGGTCAATAAAGGGCTGGACAAGATTCTGGAGGATATTTGCATCCCTGGAGCCAAGTGGACCACCAGCACGACTGGCGTTCCAGTTCAACTCAAAAAGGAAGATCTAAAACCAGTAGCCAGAGGCTGGCTGGATTTCATTGGGCGTTCCATATTGCCCACCAGCAACCGTTCTGAAGTAACCATCAAAAGAGCTGTCATGATTCACTGCATCATGTTGGGAAAAGAGGTAGAAGTCCATCAGCTGATCTCATGTGAGCTATATAAAATAGCAAACAGGAATTCTAAGGACGCCAGATTGGCCTACCCGAGCTTAATTTCTATGCTCTGCAAAGATGCTGGAGTAAAGATGGGAGTAACTGAATATATCCTAATTGAAAAGCCCATTACTGGAATATCAATGGTCAGACAACAGCAACAAGATGATCCAACCAAGAAGAGAGCACAAGAAGATCTCCTAGAACTGCCTCAATTTGAATATTGGGAACATCTTGAAGCTTCTATTTCCAGATTGCAAGAAGCTATGGACCAAATAAAGGAAGAACAGAATAATCAAAGTAGCATGCTTTGCAAACTGCTTAAGGAACAGGAAGAGCAAGGGCGTGATCTAAGGGAGCTGAAGCGTCAAAAATTAATCCTTGAACAACACCCCAAGGATTAGAAGAGCATGCCCTCCTCAAAACAAAAGGTTGTTGAGTTCCAATTTTCCTGCTTTAACTTAGTGATAGCGTTTTTTTTTAGAAATTCACCTTAGGAGATATATAGTAGTAGTAGTACTTAGTATGTCTATTTTGAATTTATTTCCAATTAAGCTATAATTTATTTTTCTCATCATCATCAGGCATGAATAAAGTAGTAGATTTTTTTTTAGAATAAAGAAGTAATTTATATTTTCGAGTTCTTAATAATAAAAAAAATTATAATTAATTATGTGTGGTGGCAATACTTTTTGTTTTCTGAATGAATGCTTGAACAGTGCATAAATTGTACTTTGAATTTGATGAATATTGGCTCCTGAAAGGATGAGGAACACGAAAAATATTATTGATAATCTGAAAAATCATGAAATTGATTCTTGAAGCAAGAAAAAGCAGTCAAAAAAAAAAATAAGCCATGAGCCCTAGGCAAGAGTAAAAAGGATCCAAGGCTTTGAGCATCACTGGATAGGAGGGCCCAAGGAAATAAAATCCAGGCCTAAGCGGCTAAACCAAGCTGTCCCTAACCATGTGCTTGTGGCATGCAAGTCCAAGTTACAAACTTGAGACTGAGTGGTTAAAGTCGTGATCCAAGGCAAACAGAGTGTGCTTAAGAGCTCTGGATACCTCTGACTGGGGACTTTAGCAAAGCTAAGTCACAATCTGAAAAGGTTCACCTAGTCATGTGTCTGTGGCATTTATGTATCTGGTGGTAATACTGGAAAACAAAGTGCTTAGGGCCACAGCCAAGACTCATAAATAACTGTGTTCAAGAATCAACATACTACACTAGGAGAGTCAATAATACTATCTGAATTCTGAGTTCCTAAGGATGCCAATCATTCTGAAATTCAAAAGATACAGGGAGATGCCAAAACTGTTCAGGAACAAAAAGCTACAAGCCCCGCTCATCTAATAAGAATCTGAGCTTCATTTAAAACTCTAAAATATTATTACTTCTTAATTGCTGTTAGAACCTATTTTATTCATCTAGTTGCTTGAGGACAAGCAACAGTTTAAGTTTGGTGTTGTGATGAGCGGATATTTTATACGCTTTTTGGGGATAATTTCATGTAGATTTTAGCATGTTTTAATTAGTTTTTAGTTAAATATTATTAGTTTTTAGGCAAAAATCATATTTCTGGACTTTACTATGAGTGTGTGTATTTTTCTGTGATTTCAGATATTTTCTGGCTGAAATTGAGGAAGCTGAGCAAAAATCTGACTTAGGCTGAAAAAGGACTGCTGATGCTGTTGGATCCTGACCTCCCTGCACTCGAAATAGATTTTTTGGAGCTACAGGATCCCAATTGGCGCGCTCTCAACGGCGTTGGAAAGTAGACATCCAGGGCTTTCCAGAAATATATAATAGTCCATACTTTGCGCGAAGATAGACGACATAACTTGGCGTTGAACGCCAAGTTCATGCTGCTGTCTGGAGTTAAACGCCAGAAAAACGTCATGATCCGGAGTTGAACGCCCAAAACACGTCATAACCTGGAGTTTAACGCCAAGAAAGGCCTTCACTCGTGGATAGCTTTAGTCTCAGCCCCAGCACACACCAAGTGGGCCTCAGAAGTGGATTTCTGCACCAATTATCTTAGTTTACTCATTTTCTGTAAACCTAGGTTACTAGTTTACTATTTAAACAACTTTTAGAGACTTATTTTGTACCTCATGACATTTTCAGATCTGAATTACATACTTTTTGACGGCATGAGTCTCTAAACTCCATTGTTGGGGGTGAGGAGCTCTGCAGCGTCTCGATGATTTAATACAATTCCTTTGTTTTCCATTCAAACACGCTTGTTCTTATCTAAGATGTTCATTCGCGCTTAATTATGGAGAAGGTGGTGATCCGTGACACTCATCACCTTCCTCAATCCATGAACGTGTGCCTGACAACCACCTCCGTTCTACATCAGACTGAATGAATATCTCTTAGATTCCTCAATCAGAATCTTCGTGGTATAAGCTGGATTGATGGCAGCATTCATGAGAATCCGGAAAGTCTAAACCTTGTCTGTGGTATTCCGAGTAGGATTCCGGGATTGAATGACTGTGACGTGCTTCAAACTCCTGAGGGCTGGGCGTTAGTGACAGACGCAAAAGAATCAATGGATTCTATTCCAACCCGATTGAGAACCGACAGATGATTAGCCGTGCTGTGACGGAGCATAGGAACGTTTTCACTGAGAGGATGGGAAGTAGCCATTGACAACGGTGACACCCTACATAGAGCTTGCCATGGAAGGAGCCTTGCGTGTATTGAAGGATTTCAAGGAAGAGTTGAAGTTCAAAGGACAAAGCATCTCCAAAACTCCAACATATTTCTCATTACTGCACAACAAGTAACACTGTTATTCTCTTTTATTTCTATAATCAAATCTAGTAATTTCACTTTTAATCCTATTGGCCTCCTGACTAAGATTAATAAAATAAACATTGATTGCTTCAAGCCAATAATCTCCGTGGGATCGACCCTTACTCACGTAAGGTATTACTTGGACGACCCAGTGCACTTGCTGGTTAGTTGTGCGAATCACAAATTCGTGCACCAGCTGGAGAAGTCAAACCAACCAGGATATGCCTCCAACTTGCTGATGGCTCCATTAAACACCCATCAGGCATAATAGAGGACATGATTGTCAAGGTTGGGCCCTTTGCCTTTCCAACTGACTTTGTGGTGCTGGAAATGGAGGAGCACAAGAGTGCAACTCTCATTCTAGGAAGACCTTTCCTAGCAACTGGACGGACTCTCATTGATGTACAAAGAGGGGAAGTAACCCTGAGAGTCAATGAGGATGAGTTCAAGTTGAATGCTGTAAAAGCTATGCAGCATCCAGACACACCAAATGACTGCATGGGCGCTGACATTATTGACTCTCTGGTAGAAGAGATCAATATGGCTGAAAGCCTAGAGTCAGAGCTTGAGGACATCTTCAAAGATGCTCAACCTGATCAAGAAGAACTAGAGGAAGCAAAGGAATTTTCGAAAATTCCTCAGGAGGAGGATAAACCTCCCAAACCTGAACTCAAACCTCTACCACCATCCCTGAAGTACGCATTTCTGGGAGAGGGTGACACTTTTCCAGTAATTATAAGCTCTGCTTTGAATCCACAGGAAGAGGAAGCACTGATTCAAGTGCTAAGGACACACAAGACAGCTCTTGGGTGGTCCATAAGTGATCTTAAGGGCATTAGCCCAGCTAGATGCATGCACAAGATCCTGTTGGAGGACAATGCCAAACCAGTGATTCAACCACAGAGGAGGCTAAATCCAGCCATGAAGGAGGTGGTGCAGAAAGAGGTCACTAAATTACTAGAGGCTGGGATTATTTATCCTATTTCTGATAGCCCCTGGGTGAGCCCTGTCCAAGTTGTCCCCAAAAAGGGAGGCATGACAGTGGTTCATAATGAAAAAAATGAACTGGTTCCTACAAGAACAGTCACAGGATGGCGTATGTGTATTGACTACAGAAGGCTCAATACAGCCACCAGAAAGGATCATTTTCCTTTACCATTCATAGATCAAATGCTAGAAAGACTAGATGGTCATGATTATTACTACTTTTTGGATGGCTATTCAGGCTACAACCAAATTGCAGTAGATCCTCAGGACCAAGAGAAAACAGCATTTACTTGCCCTTCTGGCGTGTTTGCCTACAGAAGGATGCCTTTTGGTCTGTGCAATGCACCTGCAACCTTTCAGAGGTGCATGCTCTCTATCTTCTCAGATATGGTAGAGAAATTTCTGGAAGTCTTCATGGACGACTTCTCAGTATATGGAGACTCATTCAGCTCCTGTCTTAATCACCTAGCACTTGTCCTGAAAAGGTGCCAAGAGACTAACCTGGTTTTAAACTTGGAGAAATGTCACTTTATGGTGACTGAGGGAATTGTCCTTGGGCACAAAATTTCAAGCAGGGGAATAGAGGTGAATAAGGCAAAGGTAGAGGTAATTGAAAAATTACCACCACCTGCCAATGTTAAGGCAATCAGAAGCTTTCTGGGGCATGCAGGATTCTACAGAAGGTTTATAAAGGATTTTTCGAAAATTGCAAAACCTCTGAGTAATCTGCTAGCTGCTGACACACCATTTGTGTTTGACACACAGTGTCTGCAGGCATTTGAGACCCTGAAAGCTAAACTGGTCACAGCACCAGTCATCTCTGCACCAGATTGGGCATTACCATTTGAATTAATGTGTGATGCCAGTGATCATGCCATTGGTGCAGTGTTGGGACAGAGGCATAACAAACTTCTGCATGTCATTTATTATGCTAGCCGTGTTCTAAATGATGCACAAAAGAATTACACAACCACAGAAAAAGAATTACTTGCAGTGGTTTATGCCATTGACAAGTTTAGATCTTATCTAGTAGGGTCCAAGGTGGTTGTGTACACTGACCATGCTGCTCTTAAATACTTACTCACAAAGCAGGATTCAAAACCCAGGCTTATCAGATGGGTGTTGCTTCTGCAAGAGTTTGATATAGAAATAAGAGACAGAAAAGGGACAGAGAACCAAGTAGCTGATCATCTGTCCCGAATAGAACCAGTAGCTGGGGCGTCCCTCCCTTCTACTGAGATCTCTGAGACTTTCCCAAATGAGCAACTCTTTGCCATTCAGGAAGCTCCATGGTTTGCAGATATTGCAAATTATAAAGCTGTGAGGTTCATACCCAAGGAGTACAGCAGTGTGCAAAGAAAGAAATTAATTTCAGATGCCAAGTACTACCTCTGGGATGAACCATATCTCTTTAAGAGATGTGCTGACGGAGTGATCCGCAGATGTGTACCCAGAGAAGAAGCACAAAGGATCCTATGGCATTGCCATGGATCACAGTATGGAGGACATTTTGGAAGTGAGCGAACAGCCACTAAAGTCCTCCAGTATGGCTTCTACTGGCCTACTCTCTATAAAGATTCCCGAGAGTTTGTGCGTAACTGTGACAGTTGCCAAAGAGCTGGTAACCTGCCTCACGGATATGCCATGCCTCAACAAGGGATATTAGAGATAGAATTATTTGATGTATGGGGAATTGACTTCATGGGGCCATTCCCACCATCATACTCAAACACTTACATTCTGGTGGCGGTGGACTATGTATCTAAGTGTGTAGAAGCAATTGCTACACCCACTAATGATACCAAGACCGTGCTAAAATTCCTCCAGAAACACATCTTCAGCAGATTTGGTGTTCCCAGAGTACTAATCAGTGATGGGGGCTCTCATTTCTGCAATAGACAGCTACACTCTGCTATGGTTAGATATGGAATTAGCCATAAAGTGGCAACTCCGTATCATCCACAGACAAATGGGCAAGCTGAAGTCTCTAACAAAGAGCTAAAAAGAATCCTAGAACGGACTGTGATAGCCCGAAGAAAGGATTGGGCAAAGAGCTTGGATGATGCTCTGTGGGCATACAGAACAGCATTCAAGACTCCTATAGGGACCTCTCCTTACCAATTGGTGTATGGGAAGGCCTGTCATCTGCCCGTGGAACTGGAACATAAAGCCTACTGGGCAACCAGATTCCTAAACATGGATGCTCAGTTAGCTGGTGAAAAAAGATTGCTCCAGTTAAATGAGCTAGAGGAGTTCAGACTCAATGCCTTTGAAAATGCAAAAATTTATAAGGAAAAGGCAAAGAAGTGGCATGACAAGAAATTGTCAACCAGAGTCTTTGAGCCAGGACAAAAAGTTCTGCTCTTCAACTCTAGGCTCAAATTGTTTCCAGGAAAACTCAAATCCCGATGGAGGGGTCCGTATGTGATTACAGGAGTGTCACCATATGGATATGTTGAGCTTCAGGATAGTGATTCTGACAAAAAGTTCATTGTTAATGGACAGAGAATCAAGCATTATCTTGAAAGCAATTTTGAGCAGGAATGCTCAAAACTGAGACTTGAATAAGTCGTAGCAAAGGTCCAGCTAAAGACAGTAAAGAAGCGCTTGCTGGGAGGCAACCCAGTCATTAGGAGGTTATATGATTTATTTTTACAGAGGCAAGTATCAAAAATGAAGGAATTCACAGAGTTACAGAAGGATTCAGCTCAAAAAGCAGAGAAAAAGAGCTTACTGGCGAAAAAACGCCAGTAAGAGGCATTTTGGGCGTTAAACGCCAGAATGGGTACCATTCTGGGCGTTTAACGCCAGGAATGGTGCCATTTTGGGCGTTAAATGCCAGAATGGGCACCATTCTGGGCGTTTAACGCCAGGTGTGCAGCATCCTGGGCGTTTAGAAAAACGCCCAGTGATAAAGGCTTTCTGGCGTTTAACGCCAGCCAGGGCACCTGGCTGGGCGTTAAACGCCCAAAAGGGGCATCAAGTGGGCGTTAAACGCCAGAATGGGTGCCATTCTGGGCGTTTAACGCCAGAAAGGTGGGGGGACCACAATTTCGTTTTCAACTCAAATTTTTTCAAACTTTCCTTTTCTTACCCATACTCTTCTACATAAATGCACTTCAACCTTTCATCATTCACTTTCAAATCTTCACAAATCAAAACCATTCTTCAAATCTATCTCAAATTAATTCAAATCTCATTCAAAAACTCACCCTTTTCTCAAATTCTCTCCATATCTTCTCAAATCTCTTCTTATTTTTTCGAAATCTCCCTCCTTCCCCCTTATAAGAACACGTTCGGCCCCTCATTGCCCACACAATTCGAATTTGCTCCTCTCTCTCTTCTTTCCTTTCTTTTGCTTGAGGACAAGCAAACCTCTAAGTTTGGTGTGCTTTTCCGTGATCACAAAAGCTAAGATCATGGCTCCTAAGGGAAAACAAACCAATTTAAGAGGCAAGAAAGAGAATAATCCAAAGAATCTTTGGAATCAAGAGAAGTTCTTAACCAAAGAACATGAAGACCATTATCACAAAATAATGGGTCTGAGGTCAGTGATCCCGGAAGTAAAATTTGATCTGAAAGAAGATGAATATCCGGGGATCCAAGAGCAAATTCGAAACAGAGGATGGGAAGTTCTAACCAATCCTGAGACAAAAGTTGGAAGGAACATGGTTCATGAATTCTACTCAAATCTGTGGCTGACAGATAAGCAGAGAATGACTGAAACCGCTTACCATACCTACAGAACCATGGTCAGAGGGAAAGTTATGTACTTCCATCTGGACAAAATAAGAGAAATCTTCAAGTTACCTCAACTGCAAGATGATCCTGACTCCTTTAATAGGAGAATGGTGAGAGCAGATAAAGGGTTGGATCAAGTTCTAGAGGACATATGCCTCCCTGGAACTAAGTGGATAACCAATTCTAAGGGTGTCCCAAACCAACTCAAGAGGGGAGACCTCAAACCAATTGCAAAAGGTTGGCTAGACTTTATTGGGCGTTCCATATTGCCCACTGGCAACCGTTCTGAGGTCACTATCAAGAGAGCAGTGATGATTCATTGCATTATGCTTGGAAAAGAAGTGGAGGTTCATCATGTGATTGCCTGTGAGATCTACACAATTGCAAATAAGAATTCCACTGTAACCAAACTGGCCTACCCAAGCTTGATCTCCTTGCTCTGTAAAGAGGCTGGGGTGAAGATGGGAGCAGATGAATTCATACCCATTGAACATCCAATCACCAAGAAGTCAATGGAAGGAGCAAGAGGAGCAGGGGCGTGAACTCCAAGAGCTGAAACGCCAAAAGCTCTCTTCTCAAGCTGAGGGAGCATCCACTTCTCAAAATCAAGGTTGTTGAGTCCTAACTCTGTGAAAACCTCTATCATTAGGAGCCTATTTAAATTTTTTGTTTTATATTTTCTAGTCTAATCTTATATTTATTTTCTGAGTCTTGTTCTTAATTCATAATTAATAAAATTAAAATTTATGCCTTAAAGCTATGAATGTCCTATGAATCCATCACCTCTCTTAAATGAAAAAACGCTTTAATCACAAAAGAACAAGAAGTACAGGATTTCGAAATTTATCTTTGAAACTAGTTGAATTAGTTTGATGTGGAGACAATACTTTTTGTTTTCTGAATGAATGCTTGAACAGTGCATATGTCTTTTGAATTTGTTGCTTTGAGAATGTTAAAATTGTTGGCTCTTGAAAGAATGAGGAGAAAGAGAACTGTTATTGAGGATCTGAAAAATTATCAAATTGATTCTTGAAGCAAGAAAAAGCAAAAAAAAAATTTCAAAAAAAAGAGAAAAGAGAAGAAAAAGAAAAAGAAAGAAATAAAGTTGTGAACCAAGGCAAAAAAAAAAGAGTGTGCTTAAGAACCTTGGACACCTCTAATTGGGGACTCTAGCAAAGCTGAGTCACAATCTAAAAAGGTTCACCCAATTATGTGTCTGTGGCATGTATGTATCCGGTGGTAATACTGGAAGACAGAGTGCTTTGGGCCACAGCCAAGACTCATACACTAGCTATGTTCAAGAATCATCATACTTAACTAGGAGAATCAATAACACTATCTGAGTTCTGAGTTCTCATAGATGCCAATCATTCTGAACTTCAAAGGATAGAGTGAGATGCCAAATATGTTCGGAGGCAAAAAGCTACTAGTCCCGCTCATCTAATTGGAACTATGTTTCTTTGATGTTTTGGAGTCTATAGTATATTCTCTTCTTTTTATTCTATTTTGATTTTCAGTTGCTTGGGGACAAGCAACAATTTAAGTTTGGTGTTGTGATGAGCGGATAATTTGTGCGCTTTTTGGCATTGTTTTTAGTATGTTTTTAGTATCTTTTAGTTAGTTTTTAGTATATTTTTATTAGTTTTTAGTTAAAATTCACTTTTCTGGACTTTACTATGAGTTTGTGTGTTTTTCTGTGATTTCAGGTATTTTCTGACTGAAATTGAAGGTTCTGAGCAAAAATCTGATTCAGAGACTGAAAAGGACTGCAGATGCTGTTGGATTCTGACCTCCCTACACTCAAAGTGGATTTTCTGGAGCTACAGAAGCCCAATTGGCGCGCTCTCAATGGCGTTGGAAAGTAGACATCCTGGGCTTTCCAGCAATATATGATAGTCCATACTTTGCCCAAGATTTGATGGCCCAAACCGGCAATTCAGCCTCAGAATTTCCAGCGTTTAACGCTGGAACTGGCATAAAACTTGGAGTTAAACGCCCAAACTGGCATGAAAGCTGGCGTTTAACTCCAGAAAAGGTCTCTACACGAAAATGCTTCATTGCTCAGCCCAAGCACACACCAAGTGGACCCAGAAGTAGATTTTTACGTCATTTACTCATTTCTGTACACCCTAGGTTACTAGTTTACTATTAATAGGATCTTTTGACATTGTATCTGGACCTCATGACATTTTTACACGTTTCTTGGTGTACATTCCACGGCATGAGTCTCTAAACCCCATGGTTGGGGGTGAGGAGCTCTGCTGTGTCTTGATGGATTAATGCAATTACTACTGTTTCTTATTCAATCATGCTTGTTTCCATTCTAAGATATCACTTGTTCTTAACTTGGATGAATGTGATGATCCGTGACACTCATCATATTCTCAACTATGAACGTGTGCCTGACAACCACCTCCGTTCTACCTTAGATTGAGTAGATATCTCTTGGATTCCTTAACCAGAATCTTCGTGGTACAAGCTAGAACTGATGGCGGCATTCAAGAGAATCTGGAAGGTCTAAACCTTGTCTGTGGTATTCTGAGTAGGATTCAATGACTGGATGACTGTGACGTGCTTCAAACTCCTAGCAGGCGGGGCGTTAGTGACAGACGCAAAAGAATCAATGGATTCTATTCCGGCCTGACCGAGAACCGACAGATGATTAGCCATGCTGTGACAGAGCATAGGAACATTTTCACTGAGAGGATGGGAGGTAGCCACTGACAATGGTGAAACCCTACATACAGCTTGCCATGGAAGGAGCCTTGCGTGTTTGATGAAGAAGACAGTAGGAAAGCAGAGATTCAGAAGATGGAGCATCTCCAAAGCCTCAACCTATTCTCCATTACTGCTGAACAAGTACTAATTCCATGTTCTTTTGCTTTTTACAATCAATCCTGATAATTTCTGATATCCTGACTAAGATTTACAAGATAACCATAGCTTGCTTCAAGCCGACAATCTCCGTGGGATCGACCCTTGCTCACGCAAGGTATTACTTGGACGACCCAGTGCACTTGCTGGTTAGTTGTGCGGGATTGCAAAAGTGTTATTGCAATTTCGTGCACCACTTACCTCAAGATTAATTGTATGGGTTTTGTAGAGCTCTCCGCGGTGAACGCGTGGCCGCAAACGGAGCGGCAATCGGAGCTCTAGATCAAAAGTTATGGTGGTTTGAAGATCAAGTGAGAGATAGAGTTTTGAGAGAGTGTTCTTCCCCCATTCCCTCTCTTTTCAGCGTGTTTGGTGTTGTGTGAGGAGAGAGAGTGCTGAAAACTAGGGTTTTGATTTAGTTATGTTGGGCCAAGGGCCCACTTTGGGTCCGGTTGGCCCGGTTTGGCCCGTTCGGTCCAACCTTGGTCCGAATTCTATAAAATTGATACCAAAATTCTCGTCTCAGTCTCCTCTATCACATTTAGCCATAAAAATCACATTTTAGGCTTTCTAGAATAAATTCTCATTTATAGGTTAATTAGCCGTTAATTAACCGAGTTTTACACTACTCATTCATGGTAGATGTTTTACCTTTCATGTTCATTTACAGATTACACTACAGTAAGATCAATCAAAGTGATTTTAATTTTATTGAATCGTCTCTCCCTATTATTGTAGACTACTATGTATCTTATTTACCAGCTTCTTTTTATTTTTAGTGAAAAACTTATTTTTACTTTTACTATAATTGATTTTATATAATACGACTCTAAAATGATATGCATAAATTATAAAAGTATAAAGTCGAATTAATTGTCAATAAAAATAACATAAATAAAAAACAGGGATGCTACACATCCATGTAACCATGTAACCAAGTTGGCCCAAAGCCAAACAACTGACGTGCTTCCAATCTCATTAAATAAACGTGACTTCCACGCGCCTCATACAAATGAAACCACTACTTCATTTGCGCTTCATTATGAAAAAACGTTCCTTCTTCTTCAAAACGCATGAAACCGCTCCTTCTCTTCGAATCTCTCTCAAAATCACTCAAACTTCAGTCACATTCTCTACGAAAACCACTACTGTAGAAGAATCACGAGAAGATTTTGCAAGGAACAACCACAAAAGAATGAAAACAGCAACATAGACTACCAAAGGTATGAGAAAAACTACTGCTCATTTGAAATCTTGTAATGTCGCGTTTCTCCTAGTTGTATCTTAAGTTTACTAGATTGATTTGCTTCGTTTAGTAGATCAAACTATTGTGAATGCTTACAATATAACTAAGGTTTGGAATGAAATTTGTTGTTATTTTAATTCACTTCAGTGGATAGTGTAACTAGGACTTTGAAATTGGTTGTTACTCTATTCAGTACTGCTTTTGCATAGAGAAATACTATTTTTGATGATTAAAAGTTGAAAACGATTTATTCTTCACATGAATATTGTTCAGTTCGGTGGCTTTCTTTTTCTTTGTTCAGTGTTTAACATTATTGTGATAGCACGCAAGAATCATTTCCTGGTATTTTCGTTATTTATGATGTTTGATTCTGTACATGAATGAGTTTCGGTTCGGTGGCCTATGGCATTTTAATAGACTTGATTAAGATATACATGCTTGTTCTTATCGGTGTATTGAGTGATGTATTGACTAAATTTTTTATTACAGCAAAACAGAACAAGACAATGGTGACAATGAATGAGTAGTCGTGCTATAACGTAAGCACATTAAATATATTTATCCACTTTCATTCGAATAATATCTATTTTGTATTATAAATATATCATCACATTCTGTTTCAAAACTTGCAGAAAACTCATGATTGTAAATGCCAAACAAAGGCAATAGCAACAATGTTAAGAGATATGACTCAAGAAAAGAAAGATATAGTGAAAGAAATGGGATTTGGTGTCCTGGCACATGTCCTAGAAATGAATGTCTCTCATGCCCTCTTGAGGGAATTGATTGATCGCTTTGATGAAGAGAAAGGATGCTTGAAAACTCTCTAGGAGAAAATATACATAACTCATCAGAAAGTAGCAGCTGCCCTGGGCATAACCAACAGCAGTAATACAATTTGCCTTTCCTGCTTATTTTCAATTCATTAGTGTACAGAAAATTAAACTGAGCCTTTTTGTCTGATTTTTGCTAGTAAAATATTGTAGGAAATTGTTTTGATGATAAGGTTGATTACAACAAACTGAATCCAGAAGACAAGGAATATGCTGGATATGAGCGTTGAAGGGGAGGATAACCGGAAAAAATTCAAGAGGACTTTTGATGTCTTCATATAAAAGTGCTTCTTGCTGCCGACAACGGTAAGTGTGGCCTCCCCGATCCATAAGCCACCGATCTTTCATGTGGACAACATTCGAGAATGGGATTGGACAAAACATGTGCTCAACTTCTTGATGAAAGGAGTTGAAAACAAAAGAAAGGGGAGGAAATAGTCGGTTGATGGCTGTGTTTTTGTGTTGATGTTAATATACTTCCATGAAACGAAGTTCCCTCGCCCTTTTGGACCTGATGCTCCCCCGGCACCGTGGGTGGCCCATTGGACAAAGCAAATGATGCTTGAACGGATTTCTAGCAAAGCAACAGAACCATTGGTAAATAATCTACTAAAATTCTCCCTAAAAATTGGTTTCAAATGCTTTTAAAATACTCTACTAACTAAATAAACTTCTGTTTTAGGTTATAATTAATTTATTTGTCCTACTTGCAATTGTTAGTGTGTTCATTTGAATATTTGTGTATTTAGAAACATTTTTTCTTGATGATTAAATATTTGTCACGTATTATTCACCATATGAATTTTATTCAGTTCGGTGGGCTTGCTCCCTTTGGTTCACTTGATTGTTAATTTGTTCATTTGAATCCTTATGCATTCAGAAACATTATTCTTGATGATTAAATGATTTTCACGTTTTATACACCATATGAACCTTGATCGGTTCGGTGGGCTCACTCCCTTTGGTTCACCTGATTGTTAGTATGTTCAATTGAGTCCTTGTGCATGCAAAAATGTTTCTTTGATCATTAAATAATTATCATGTTTTATGGTGCTTTATTCAGCATATTAGTATCATTCGGTTAAGTGGGTTGCTCATGTTGATTCAATTGAATGTTATTGTATTTCTCATTAAATAACTGAGTTCTTGTTTCTGTTTTAGGGACTTCTGTACAGAAAGGGAAAAAAAGAATGAAAAAACAAAAACAAGGAAGTTGGATAAAAAAGAAAAAGGAAAGAAAATAAAAAAAATTGTCAATATGGATTCTTCTTTGGAAGAAGAAAGATTTTCCAAATCTGAATCTCAATCTAAATCCGACAAAACACCACCAGCAAAGAGAACAAGTCAAAAGAAGGTGGTTAAAAAACAAAAGCTTGTTGAGACGGATTCAGAATCAACAAGTAAAACTGAAAGCATTCCCACGGATTCAAAAATCAAAAGTGAATCCAAAAACCAATAAATTTAATGTTCATATTGATTTCATTTAACTTGTATTTTCTTAAATTTGTTCTTATACACTTGTTCTTATGTATTGTAGAGAAAAAGAAATCGAAAAAACCAGAACAAAGAAAAGAAAACAACCACCTTAACAAACCAAAAAAAGGAAGCCTATGCTGATAGATTCAGAGAGCACAAGCAAATCTGAAAGCTAGTAAGTATTGTTCAGCAAATGAATTTCTTTCGGTTCGGTGGTCTTCTAATTTTCGGTTCACCCTTTTAATTGTTTTTGGTTCGGTGATGTCTGTCAGTTTGGTTGACTTGATTGTTATTGTCTTATTCTTGCTTATATTTTCATGGGTATAAATTCGATGTGTTTGTCTATCTTGCAGAGAAAAAAAATTGAGAAAACACCCATAATAAAAAGAAAACAACCACAAAGGGTGCAAAAAAATAAACCCAATCTGACAAGGAGTAAGTTTCTCGAATCATATTTTCTTTTATTGATACTTTCATTTTAGGTGCATTGATACTTATTTTATGAACTTTCAAAACTGAACAAGCAAAAGAAAACATTGCAAAAAGAAGAAGACAAGCATTGGAGACAATAAGAGAAAAGAGGTCAAAGAAAAGAAATGATGGAGCTCAAACAGCGAAGGTTTCTCCGGATCAATTTGACTCGACGGAGCCACAAAATAATTTGTCTGAGACATAAGATTCGGCTTATTTTACCGAGTTATTTTTCTTTCTTTGCTAACTATTGATAAAACCTTTTCTAATTCCTTTGGATTCAATTACTAATATTTATTTATCTTGGTTAGACTACTGACTGTAAATCTCAGAAGTGAACCACTCTTGCAGACTCAGGAAAGCTCCGCACCGTCTGTAAATGCCCAAGATAATACCCGGTAAATTGGTTCGCTGCACTCTTTACTTTCGGTTTGATGGTTTCCAAAAATGAATTTAACGTGTTTCTAGACCTTTGCTTTAATATTGGTTTTTAATTTTAATTTGTTATCTATTTTTTTAGGAAAAATACCCCGGAAATCCCGGTAAAATATTTAAAAAAAAAAAAGAAAATCCATCCAAGAAAGACTTCAAAATCCACCAATGTAAGTTAAAAATATTTATGTTACTCTTTTAGATTTAGGTAATTAATTTTTTTTAATTAATCACACGAAAAATGTGTTTAAATGTCACTAGCGCTACACCTAATTTTGAGCTACAAATCATTGAGGTTCGATAAGAAACTCGTTCTGAACCTTTGGAAATGTGAGTTTTTCAATGGAGTAAAGTACCAATCCGGTCTCTATCCATTTCCCAAAATGACAAGACAATCCTTAACCAAAAACACGTTCCATTACGGTCCCTGACCCTGTGCTCCGTCAGCCAACCCGGTCCTTCGGTAAGTTTCACGGCGAAAACTCGACGGAAATTGCTGATGTGTCAGGTTAAAAAATAGATAGGGACCTAGTTGTCTCTAAATTTAAATTGCTTAGGGGTTTATTTGTCCATATTATTTTTTAAACAATATTTTTTAATTATTTTTTTATTCATTGTATTAATATTCTTTTTTTAATAAATAAGTACAAACTAATTAATAAATTATTCAAATTTAAAAATATCATTTATTATGAAACCAAATAAATAATTTTTAAATATAATTTTTAAATATATAAATAATAAACATTAAAATTCAGTTAATACATTAATAATAATAACCCTATGATATACTATTAGTATTATGATCTAGCTAATTTTCACAATAAAATGAAAACTAATGAATACATTATTTGATATATAGTAAACTTTTTTTGACCAATAACATTTAATTTTTTATCTCTTTAAACTAAATTAATAATTCTATGTGATATCTTTGCACTAAAATACACTATGAGTAGGCTACTAATACTAAATGAAATAAAACATAATAGAATTATTAATTTAGTTAAGAGATAAAAAATTAAATTTGTTACTAGTCAAAAAAAGTTTACTATATATCAAATAATGTGTTCATTAGTTATAATACTAATAGTATATCATAGGGTTATTGTTATTAATGTATTAAATGAATTTTAATGTTTATTATTTATATATTTAAAAATTATATTTGAAAATTATTTATTTGGTTTCATAATAAATAATATTTTTAAATTTGAATAATTTATTAATTAGTTTGTACTTCTTTATTAAAAAAAGAATATTAATATAATGAATAAAAATATAATTAAAAATATTGTTTAAAGAATAATAAGGACAAATAAACCCCTAACCAATTTAAATTTAGAGACAATTAGGTCCCTATCCATTTTTTAACCTAACACGTCAGCAATTTCCGTCGAATTTTCGTCGTGAAATTGACAGAAGGACCGAGTTGGCAGACGGAGTACAGGGTCAGGGACCGTAATGGAACGTGTTTTTGGTTAAGGGTCGTCTTATCATTTTGGGAAATGGACAGGGACCGGATTGGTACTTTACTCTTTTTCAATGTGCAGATTTGCATTTCTCAAAACAAATTCTAATTATTCAACATTAACTTCTTCCTTATTTACATTCCTTAAAAATCCTCTTGCGTTGTCTTTTCCAAGTTCTGTTCAGGAAGAGTTGATCAAAGATGACTTCATTTATGTCCCTCCAGAAAGTCAAACACAGCAAACTTCTGATAATGAGTAAGTTTATAAATATTTATTCACCAAATGAATCTTGTTCAATGCTTTTCTAGCTGTTTCATTATTTATCATAAGTTTATAAATATGATAATAGTTTGGGATAATTATTGAAATATTTACTATTTAATGCAGCAGCCCTTTGGAACCACAACAACAGCCCTTCGAAGAAGCAACAGCGCAGCAATCGGAACAAGAAATACCTGTTGATGTGTTAGTTTTACTGTTTATACAAATCTCAATAATTTCGGTTCAATACTTGGTTTAATTGTGGTTCAGTTATCGAAAAATGAATTCAATGTGTTTTTGTCTTTGGACCTTCTTCTCTTTCTTACAGTTGCCCTCCAGAACCCGAAAAGCAGGTTATCAAGGAATCTTTCCCGAGAAAAATAGAGCCAGAACCTACGTTGAATGTGTAAGTTTTAATTAATATCATTTTTTCAATGTGCATATTCCCGTTTCTCAGAATAAATTCTAATTATTCAATATTAACCTCTTCCTTGTTTACATTTGTTAGAGATACTATTACGGTGTCTATTACGAGTTCTGTTATTGAGGAGTTAATCAATGATGACTATATCTATGAAGTTTCTGATAATGAGTAAGTTGCACATAAAAATTCTTTTTATTAATTTTAATAGTATAGGATAATAATTCTGGGTTGTTATTGAACTGTTTTCTATTTAATGCAGTAGCCCTGCCAAAAAACAACAGCAACCATGCCAAGAACCTCCGGTGGCACAACAATCATAACAAGAAGTAGCTGTTAATGTGTAAGCATAAAATTCTTATTCTAAGTTTTAATTTCGGTTCATTGTATTATTTAATATCATTGTTAAATATCTATCATCTTGTAGTGCTGCTCAACCTAGGCAAAGGGAAGATAAAATGCCTTCCTTTAACCTTGGGATAAGTCCACCAGCATCTCAACCAACTCAGCCCTCTGAGGCAAGTATTTCAAAGCTTGAAATCCTGGAAGAGGCAGTGGTAGATACTGGAGTGATGGCAGCATTAAAGTTTGCTGAAGTAACAACGTTCGAGCCAACCTTACCAGCTGCTGAAGTTTTCAAAACTTTGGAGAAAAGGATAAAAATCACGAGGGATTTGATTGAAAAGTGTTATCATTGGATGACACATGTAAAAAAGACAAAAGATAGTAGCAACGAATATGATACAATATTCATCTTGAAATATGAGGCAATTTACGAGGGGTTCAGAGAATATTTCATGTCTCTAATGCCCAAAGAACAAGTGCATGCCGCAGTAAATTCTTTGCTATAGCTAATTGCATTAATGTTAATGATTTTTCTAAAAACTCTTATACAGTATATCTCATACATTTTCTTCCTTTAGGTGGTCAGTATACATAGCATGATTCTCAACCAAATAAAAGTTTGCCAGTATCAGGAACAAATATATATTGTCCCGCTGGATATTGTGGTAAGCTAAACAATGTTCGGTTCGGTAGCCTTCTTTTACTTTGTTTGGGTTTAGGGTTACTTTGATTGCATTTTTACAGTATAACTAGGGCTTTGAAATTGCTTGTTACTCTGTTCAGTACTTCTTTTGCATGGAAAAATACTATTTTTGTTGATTGAAAGTTGATCACCATTTATTCACCACATGAACATTGTTCGGTTCGGTGGCCTTTGTGATTTTGATTCACCATATGAATGTTGTTCGATTCGGTGTAAATGTTCATATTGATTCACCTTATTGTTATGTGTTATTTTGAGTTATTTTGTATGAAAAAAATACTATTCTTGTTAATTGAAAGTTGATCACCATTTATTCACCACATGAACATTGTTCGGTTTGGTGGCCTTTGTAATTTTGATTCACCATATGAATTGTTTTCGGTTTGGTGGCCTTTGTTATTTAACTAATGTTCATTTTACAGAATTTTATGGTGGGAACCCACGGCGTGGACTACACTGATAAAGGGACAAACAAGGCCTACCGGTTCGATATTGAGCAGTATGCCCACCACCGCCAGTTTCTTAACAAAAGAAAACTTGCATCGCATCCATTTGTAAGTTGTAATCTCCAAAAATTCTTTGATAATTCTCTCGTTAGCTATTGTTTTGACTGAAATATTCTATCATTTTCCCAAACTTTAGCTATTTGTGCCAATTTGCAACAGAGGGCATTGGTGGTTGTGGATTGCCGATGTCAAGAATAGGAAATTCTATGTGCTTGACCCTGTGAATAAGCCGAAAAAATATATACCTGATTCGAGAGTGAAACTGAACAAATTTGTTTTAAGTTATTTTCTTGTAAATTATTCAAATTATTTAGTACATGAAATGAGTTTGATTCACTGTTGTTGCTTTTTTTTCAATTTTTATGTCCCTTTCAGGTATTAATAATTTCTCAGATGAGGGTTTACGCTGAGGTAGAACCCTTAATAAAGGACGGACTGGGAGAAAAAACAGAGTATATCCCACTGAATGGTCAACGCATAGAGTAAGAATCTTTCTCTTCTATAGTGCTATATTTAATGTATTTTATTTTGTATACTATTGATCGTATTGTACTCAATTCTTGCTTAACTATGATTGTGGAATATACGTCATGAAATGGCTCGAAATAATTGATCCACAAAAGATCAAAACCGGGAAGAGATATAAATATAAAGCTTGGATACAAGTAAGTACTTTCTAAATTAATAAAGTTCTTTATTTTCTTATTTCAGTTGGGTTCATTTCTTATGTAACTAATTCCTTTTAATTGAAATGTAGGACGAGATTGATGGCTTCAGGTATGAATATGGTCCGCACATTCTCTTGAACGAAATGAACAAAATCAGAGACCAAGTGAATCGGGAATCTGAAGCAATAAGACTCCCGAAGTCATCTGCTGCCCTCTCCAGCCCTTATTGTAAATTCTCATATGGGGATTTAGATAGTAAATAGGACATACTATGATTAACTGGTTGTAATTAACAATATTTTGTTTAACTTGTTTAAAAAAGCAAACAATGCTTCTTTCAAATGTATATATGTCAATATTAATGTAAATGTTAATGTATATATCTGATTCAAGATGGATTACTCATTGTCCTGTCTGTTGGAACTGTCTAGCTGCTGTTTTGTACTAGGTTCTACAGTGATTGGAATCAGTGTATTTACCAATATATTAAGAACACCAAAAAACACAGTGAACCAAAATTAATACACTGCTGAACCGAAGGTAGCAAACACACTGTACAGAAATTCAGAGAGCTAATTATAAAAAAATGTTTCTATCAATATTCAGTTACAGAAACACCTAAACTCTATGACATAGCACAATAAAGAAAAAATTGACTTTTGGAATAAAGAATTTCACAAAAAAAGTGACTATCCATTAAAGACTAACAACAGTCAGAAATTAACCCACCTATAACCTCGGTGAACCGAATTAGTACACCTGTCGAACCGAAATGTGCTCATGGGTGAATAGAAATATCTATTATAATAAAATCTAAAACTCGTATAATCCTCTCTTAGATAGTTCATATCTGGTGCATTGTAAAGACTGGAGCTTGACTGAATCGATGATCCAGCGTCTAAAAGGTTCAACTACAAAAGACATAATTAATTGTATATCAGCAAAATGCACAACTGAATTTTTACCTAATCAAAATCAAGTCAATTTTACCTTACTTAGAGCTGTCTTTTTCTTTTTCTTCATGGCATTTGAGATCTTTTTTTCCAAGTTTGATCCAAGTCTGTTCTTGGGCCGGCCTCTTGTTTTGACGCGTGGCGGGGTTGAAGGTCGTTCACATCACTCAACATCGCTTCTTCATGGGATAACAAACTTTTTTCTTTGCTTATCTCTTGATATTCTTGCATCTCAGCCATGACCTTGTCAAATGCCCGATGCAAAATTCTTGTCAACTCCTCAGACTCGGATGCAAATTCGCATATATTGTGTGACCAAAACACCAATTCCTCTTTATGTTCTTGCTCCAACATTCCAGTATGTATTTCGGTGACACGTTATCCACTCGCTCAAAGCTTAGTATGCTTGGGGAATGACGGCACAATATGCCCCTTGACTCGAACAGCAAGCATTATCACTTTACTTCTCATGATACTGCGTTGTAGGTGACAACAAACTTGTTGATTGTGGAGTAGGAAACCTGCTCTACGACTTCGTATGTTGTGAAACCTAGGGTGGAATACATTGATCTTGTGATATAGTTCACTTTACCTCTGAATTGACCTTGAACTTCCCTGAACTTTTCATGGGTATATACATGCTGAAACTGTGCCTCTATTACTGATTTTATTGCGCACGGTATCACAGTGTGAAAATCTACAGCATCAAATTTTCTCTCTGCTTGCTCTCTACTTACTAGGCAATTGTCGTATTGCTTCATGAATTGTCTCAAGGAGCTGTTGCCTGTAATGAGCTTGTTGAAAAATGAATGCATGTTCTCGCTCCTTTGTGTGCTTCTCATCCCAGCCCAGAAGTGGTGATCTAAGTAAATTGGAATCCATATATGCCGATCCTCATACAGCTCTGCATAATAAACTGAACCGATAAGGTGTGGTGAACCGAAACCAGTTCATGTTTTGAAAAAAAAGGTATGGACATGAAAATAATTCGAATTGAAACCTTGGTTATCTGATAGCCACTTGTTGCCTTCGAGCCCGTACTTTGTCATGAAATCGTTCCAATTTCTATCAAATACGTCTTTTGTGTACGAGTTCCAAACAACATGGTTCATATCTTGATTAATTTTGTCGTGTCGCTTGTAACCGTTTAGTTTGTTTGGGATCTTCTTCATGATGTGCCAGATGCGCCACCGGTGAATTGTTGTTGGCCTGCGAACTCAATGGCCCTTTGAATCGATACGCATTGGTCGGTAAGAATGCCTTTTGGTGCCTCTCCCATGCAATGGAGCCAACACTCGAATAATCATTTGAATGATTGGATGTCCTCATTTTTCATCAGCGCACATCCGAGAAATGTTGACTGACCGTAGTGATTCACGCCCACAAAAGAACCTAAAACCAGGTTATACTTGCATAAATACATACCCAGACCGTGGTGAACTGAAATTTGTACATTCAGCAAACATAAAACTATAAGCGACTGAACGGAATACCTATTTGTGTTGTAGGTAGTGTCGAATGAAATCATGTCTCCGAAATACTCACATGCGGCCCTGCTTCTTGCGTCGGCCCATAATGCATGTTTAATGCAATGATCGCCTTCGAGGTTGAGCTCAAAGAAAAAATTTGGTTCTTCTCTTTCATTCTTAGTAGGTACTTCCCAAATTCTTTGGCATCGTCTTGTTCAGAAATATTCCGTACTTCCCTTGTCATGTAATTCCTCACGTCTTTTTTTATAAAACTTAATTCACTGTGGCTGCCAGCTGCTGCCACAAATGATTGGTAAGTTTTGCTTGGTCTGATTCTGGCTTCCTCGTTGATTTCGATGATGCGACACACGAACATGTTAAGCTCCCTATGTTGTTTGAGCATCTCTGCCCCGTCTGGACAGCAAGGATGTGAGTGATTCAAAACAACTTTGGAAATTGTCCAAAGACCAACATCCTTCATTATGTGTACATAAATTCTGACCGGACAATTTAACCCCAGCTGAAAGGTTTGTCTTCAAAGTTGGAGATATCTTGGATTTCCACCTCTCCTCTCTAGTGCATACGATTAGTTGATTCTTAATCTTGTCTCTGTCCCTATTCGTGTTCCTTATTTTTGTAGAAAAATCAGCAAGTTTGGAATAATGTTTGTGGAACTTTCCAGCTTCTTCTAGTGTCTTGAAAATCTTTCCCACCATTAGGACAAATTTTTTATTCACAATACAGCTGGTCTGCATGGTGAACCGAAAGCTTTATTATGGTGAAACAATTATATAGTGCTTAGTGAACAAAACAGAATATATTCCTCTAATTTTTTTTATAGACTCCTCTCTGCATACCGAACTGAACACATGCTCATGGTGAAACAACTCTATAATACTTACCGAACCGAAAGGTTACTCACAGTAAATGAAAGCTAATCCATTATACAAAACCAAATTTGAAACAACTCTGTCTACAATTTAGATATTATCAATTCAATTCAATTCAGATCACCTCTGTCCATTCAATTCAATTCAAATAAAATTAGCAATTACATTTCATTGAATTCGATTCAAAATTCAATAATCCAAACCTCATCAAATTGATGCGTTTCGAAAAAATAATCCAAATCGCACTCATTCAACTGATTTGAAATTGATTCATTCATTGTTTTAAATTTAGAAGTCTAGATCAAAGAAAAAAATGAAGAAGAAGAAACACGACGAAGCTAATTATGTCGAAGTCAATCTAGATCCATAATGCAGAGAACAAGGAATTTTATTTGGTTGAAGAAGAAGAACGAAAACGCTAGAAAAGAACAAGGTTTACATTGAGAAAGGTTTATCACGCAGAAAAGGTTTACGTTATATACTTTATATGAAGTGCGTGTATAAGAAACGACTGTGAGGTGGAGAAACGCGCGTGGAGAAAGTTACTTGGATAATATCCATGTATTTTTTACATGGATGTAGAACTTTTTTGAATAAAAAATTAAGAAATTTAGTACATACATGCCTAAAACTTCCTAGAATACCTCTTAGAACCCTTCTTAGGCATTGTCATCAAGACTCCAAGGGTACCACACACATTCTCATACCACAAACTAGTTGTCTACTAGACTTGGATTACTTATTCACACGTCAAACACCACACACTTATTAGATGCATTGCCTGCTAGTTTGCTACTTGAAAATAATATTTTACTTTGTCCCAATGTACCAATTGCTTGTCCTCTTCTTTGCCATATGCTAGCCATGAATTTTAAACATTGCCACTATTGGAACTTATCACCTTTTTCTCTGTATATCACAGCTGGTTTTATATACAAGAGACATGTTAAGTAACAAACTTGCTCTATGGCATTTGTAATTGAGGATGGACAAGTTTTCCTTATTACTATTACATATTAGTCACGTGTTTAAATTGCTTCTGAACTTGAAAATGAATGTAATTATCCTTGAATCTAAATGTTCTCATCACTTGTGGTTGGACTATTCACCAAAGCATATTACTGTTCTAAAGCCAAGATTAACTTCCCTACGTTATTCACTAGTAGTTATTATTATCTACGTAAAATCCAAATATTCTTCTCTAGAATCTAGATTGTAGTTTAATTTCACGTGTACCTTTTGCTTTAGTAATCGAGTTGATTAATTTATTTCTTGAATACACGATTTGGCTTTCTCTTCTTTTCAAAATGTTGGTAATGGTCATGTCCTTAATAACTCATGTGCATGTCGAAAAATGATGCTCAATAATTGATCATGCATAATTTGCACGATATACATAGCGAATAATTCAGTTACTTGTTAATTTAATCAATAATAAAAGAGTAGGAAGCATAGAAATTTAGAATAAACACAATTCACTTGATATTAGATCGTAAGATATTGTCTTTTGGACAATTATTCTGGCTGTCAAAGACTTTTTAAAAATAAAAATAATAATAATATACAAATAACGACCAAAGAAAAAGATATAATTGGTTGGTTAAAATTCAATATTTTATATCTCCTTCCTATATTCTAAAAAGAAGAAGAGCCTTTCTTAACTCTGGAATTGTAAGGCATTTAGGAGCGCTTAACGCGAAAGAAGATCTTTACCGGTCAACTTTTCATAGAAATTCCTGGTGAAGAAGCGAAAGCTGTTCTTTTTCTTCTTACCCACTACGATGCATTGGTTTATTTTTTTATGTAATTTGATCTTATATAGAGTGAATAAGGTTGTAAGTGGATCCAATGTACCATAAAGGTATATCTTTGTGATTAAACATCGACACTCCCCACCTTTTGAGCTGGAAGCAGAGCTTCAAACTTATCCATGAACAAATCCTCTCCAAAGTCCAAAAGGGTCCACCCATTGCAAAAGAGGAGAATCTCTCTCTGACTACATTTGTTTATAGGTATAAGACACTAAGATAGAAAAACAGAGACATGAAATTATGTTTGACAATAAAGACATTTTGTTCACAGACACTGAATTAGTATATTTTGTATTCATCCTAATAGGAAGGACACAAAAACACTAACAAGAGATGCAACTTATTTTTTATTTTTTGAGTAATAAAAAATAATATTCATTATTTATGCGAATAATAATGGCCCAAAAGAAGTTTATTGTTTGGCCAAATAATAAGCATTGCATACTTTTGTTTATTTTCTATTAATTATGCGGTCAATAATCGGTCCAAAGAAACATTATTGTTTGGTTAATTAATAGAAAATATATATGGTAATAAATATGTTGCGAAGTTTAAGTTTTTATATGTGCATTCAGTCGGTCCAAAGAAAGGCTTAATGTGTGACAAGAATTTTGATAATATTTGATTACTCAATGAGAGTATCACTTACAGTTAAGTTTTCTATCTAAAGATTGAAAATTAATGTTGTTCTAGATATCTCAATATGGATTTTCTCTCATTATTTAACTTATATTTACTGCATATTTTTTTGTTCTAATCCAGAAATTATAGCTTTAACTACCAATATTTCTGCACAAATTAGTAGTATTTATATACTGAATGGTTCAAACTTTAAGGTTTGGAAAGATACCGTAGAGATTGTCCTCGGTTGTATAGATCTAGATATAGCTCTTTGAGAAGAGAAACCCACTTCCATTCCAGAAAATTTCAATGAGGTTAAAATAGAGAAGTGAAAGAGATCCAATAGAATGAACATGATCATGAAACACTCAATTCTTGAAGCATTTTGGGGCTCAATTACTGAGGATAAAGATGTCAAACAGTTCTTGAAAGATGTTGAAAAATTTTTTGCTAAGAATGAAAAGATGGAGGCAAGTAACCTTTTGAGAAAAATTATCTCCACGAGCTATAAAGGTAAAGGGAATATAAGAAAGTACATTATGAAAATGTCTCATCTTGCTTCTAAATTGAAAGAACTAAAGTTAGAGTTGTCTGAAGATTTACTCCTACATTTCATTATGATCTCTCATCTTGCACACTTTGGGCAATTCAAATTGAGTTATAACACTCTGAAGGACACTTAGTCCCTAAATGAGCTTGTATCTCACTATGTGCAAGAAGAAGAGAGGTTACAACAAGAAAAGAGTGAAAGTGCTCACATGGTTTCATCTTCTCAGTATAAAAGAAAGCGTGATACTACTGCGGATGCGCTTTCTCAGCAGAAAAAGGCTAAGAAACAGGATCAAGCTTCAACCTATTTTTTCTGTAAGAACGTGCGATACATGAAAAAGGATTGTACCAAATATGCCACTTAGCGTGTAAAGAAGGGTATGATTCTTACTTTCATTTGTTCTGAAACTAATTTAAGTTATACACCTATTGATACTTGGTGGGTAGATTCTGCTGCTACTACTCATGTAAGTGTTACTATGCAGGGTTGCCTGTGGAGCCAACCGCCAAGTGATGCTGAAAGACACATCTATGTGGCAGACGGCAATATAATTGCAGTCAAAGCTATAGGAATCTTTAGATTATGTTCCACGAGTGGATTTTACTTGGATTTATTTTAGACATTTTATGTACCGTCGTTTAGATGGAATTTAGTTTCTGTTTTTCGTTTGGACAAATCAGGTTATTTTTGTTCGTTCAAAAATAATAAAGTCAGTCTCTTTTATAATTTTAATAATATTTTCTCTAGTCGTCTAATAGATAATTTATATAGGCTTGATTTGAATTTCTTAATAATGAAATACTGCAAATAGGTACAAAACAAAAACTAAATAAGAATTTGGCATCACTATGGCACAAACGCCTAGGTCACATCTCTAAACAGAAAATTCAGAGGCTTGTGTTTGATGAGATTATTGGACCTTAAATTTGGCAGACTTTGAAGTCTGCATTGAGTGCATAAAGTAAAAAAGAACAAATGAAAGAAAATTAGGTGCCGAGAGAGCGAAAGATGTCTTAGAACTAATACATACCTATATACGTGGCCCATTCCATACTGTCTCTTGGAATGGACAATGGTATTTTATTATGTTCATAGATGATTACTCTCATTATGAGTATCTATATTTAATTCATGAAAAGTCACAAGTCTTGTATGTTTTCAAGTCTTTTAAAGCTGAAGTTGAACTTCAACTTAAGAAGAAAATTAAAGCTGTCAAATCTGATTGTCGTGGTGAATACTATGAAAGATATGACGGTTCAGGTGAGTAACATCCTGGGCTTTTTTGCTCTTTTTCTAGAGGTGTGGTATTGTTCCGCAATACACTACGCCAGGCAAACCTAGCATGAATGGTGTTGCAGAGCAAACAAACCAAACTCTTAAGGACCTAGTGATAAGTATGATTAGTCATTCTTCCTTGCCTGAATCACTTTGGGGATAAGCCTTAAAGACCGCAGTGTACATCCTTAATAGGAATGTTAGGAATGTTGCTTTTGAAGAGGATTCTATAACTGATAATGATCAAGTCTTTGTACCTATTATTGTTCAAGATGCAGTTATAGTATAAGAGCACAATGAGAATTCTACTATAGATCCAATTACAGTACAAGAGAATAATGAAAATATTATTTTTGCTCAAAATACTGCTACAGTACAAGAGAATAACGAGAATCTTCTTCAATTCCAATTCATACAGCAAGCTCAACAACCTCAAGAAGTTCCATTAAAGAGATCCAACAGAAAAAGGAGAAGTGCAATTTTGGATGAATATGTAGTCTATCTCCAAGAACATAAGAATGGCGTTGGTTTGACAAAAAATGACCCAAGCAATTTTGTTCAAGCCATGCAAAGTTCTAACTCTGAAAAGTGGATCGATGCCATGAAAGATGAAATGAAGTTTATGAAAGACAATGACGTTTGGGATCTCGTAGAATTACCTGAAGGTGTGAAACCAATTCGTTGTAAATGGATATTTAAAACCAAAAGGAATTCTAAGGGTAATGTCGAGAGATACAAAACTCGTCTAGTCAATAAAGGCTTTACTCAAAAGCAAGGCATAGACTATTAAGAGACTTTCTCTCAAGTATTATCAAAAGACTCTTTTAGAACCATAATGTCACTAGTGGCTTATTTTGACTTGAAGCTACACCAGATAGATGTAAAGATAGCGTTTCTCAATGGTGACATTGATAAAACGATGTATATGACTAGAAAATTTTGTATCAGGCTATTCAAAATCAATAGTTTGTAAGTTAAAAAAACCCATCTATGGTCTCAAACAAACTTTCTGTCAATGGTATCACAAGTTTCATCAAGTTATTATCTCATATGGTTTTGCAGTAAATATTATAGATGAATGTGAATACCCCAAGTTCAGTGGGAGCAAATACATATTTTTTGTATTATGTGTTGATGACATTCTACTTTCCAGTAGCGATATAGCCTTGTTGCATGAAACTAAAAAATTTATATCGAACAAATTCAAAATGAAAGATCTTGGTGATGCCCTTTTTGTATTAGAAATTGAGATATTTAGAGATCACTTTTAAGGTATTCTTGAATTGTCACAAAAGAACTATATCGAAAAAATAATCAAGTAGATATGGCATGGAAAGTTGTAGACCATGGACACACCTGTAGCTAAAGGAGACAAGTTCAGTTTCAAGTAATGCCCCAAAAATGATCTTGAGAGGACAGCAATGCTTGATAAACTTTATGCATCAGCACTAGGGAGTTTAATGTATGCTCAAGTCTGCACACGTCTCGATATATCATTTATAGTGGGAATGTTAGGTAGATACTTAAGCAATCCTGGAATGGATCATTGGATGGTTGTTAAACACATAATGCGTTATCTGAAGAAAACAAAGGATTACATGCTTAATTATCGGAAATAAAAAAATTTGGACATTATTGGGTACTCTGATTCCGATTTCATGGCATATGGTTGCGAAACTTTGTCACTGAACTTCATATAGTAGATGACATTGAAAGGCCATTGAAAATATTTTGTGACAATAAGTCAGCAGTACTATACTCCAACAACACTAAGAACTTGACAAAATCAAAACATATAGACATCAAGTTCTTAGTTGTCAAGGAGAAAGTTCAAGAAAAACAGATTTTCATAGAATATATAGGAACAGAGTATATGCTAGCAAACCTATTAACCGAGGATTGACCCCTAAAGTCTTTCATGAGCACACTGCTCGGATGAGTGTCAATGTTTGTGATGTCTTGGTTTAGTGGGACTTTATTTTATGCTATATGTCCTATGACATATATTGAATTATCTTTCTGCAGAATTAAGTTGACGGTTTATTTCATGTTATGTGAAATGTTCATTTTGCAATATTTGTTTTGTGTTTGATCTCAATAAACTTTTAAAGTTGGAGCAGCTGAAAATAGACATGCATGAGATCACTTGGCATGTAATTTCCATATTACTCATTCAAATTTCATCTATGTCGTTAAGTATATTAGGATGGTAATTATTGTGGTTCAGTCACGACATTAATGTAATAAAAGCGGCGGTAATTCCTTATCTAATATATGAGACGGACTAGATTGTTTAAATAATAAGGGAAATAGCATTCAGATGCGCGCATAAAATTTATAGGATGTGATTATCTCAAGAAAGAATATAGGTATAGGCCAAGTGAGAGATTTTTAGAAAATTATTTAATTTTCTAGTTTGTTTGTAGACAATACATATGTTAATTCTAATAACAAATTATATTATTTTAAATTAAATTACTTATATAACGGTGATCTCATTTATTGTTATAAATACTAAATTGAATCAGAGATAATTATTTTTTATTTAGAATTAAATAAGAAGAAAACCAGATATTATCTTTTGGGTTTTAGATACTATTTTTATTTGATCGTTAGGGTTTAATGAGTGATCTCATTAGTATGTGGGTAATACATATATTAATTATAATCACAAATTATGTTATTTTAAATTAAATAACTTATATAATGGTGATCTTATCTATTGGGACTATCTAAAATCAATCCAAGTCTTTTAAACTTATCTAATGCACCATAAAATTTGAAGCGTTAGATTAGATTAATAAACGATCTAATGATTTATATTTAATTTATAATTAATTTATTAAAAATTACACTTAAAAAGATAACAACTCTTTTGATATTTTAAAATTTTCCAATATAAAATTTGAGAACCGAAACCCTCCTTGGTGCAGCGATGACCCTCCGCCTCTTCCTGCACCCACTTCCTCTGCCTTCTTCCTCTTCACGATGAACTTTCGTTTCTTCTTCTACCTCCTTTTCGTCTGCCTTCTTTCTCTTGGCGATGTCCCTTCACTTCTTCCTTTACCCACTGTCCTCTGTCTTCTTCTACAACGACTCCATGACCTACTTCTTCAAGTCATAGAGCCCAAACTCTGTTGCTCGTATTTTGTTTTTCTTCTCAAATTTTTCAAACTTTTTTAGAGTTTTAATCAAAAGAGGTTGACCTTTAATGGAGCTTCAAGTTGGAAACAAGTTTCGTATCGGTCATAAAATTGGTAGCAGAACTTTTGAAAAGATCTATCTCAGTGAGTTTTCTCTCCTGTCTACTCTCTCTCTTTTTTTTTGTGTGTGCATAATTGAACTTCTAATTTCCGAATTTTTTTATTAAATTTTTTAGATTAATTTATTTTAAAAATTTTTGTGTAAGTACCAATATTCAGACAAATGAAGAGGTTGTGATTAAGCTTGTGAGTACTCTTATCTACCTGTGTTAATTTTGAAAAAGAAATAGTAATAATGAAATTAGTGTTTGTAAAGTTGTAATAATTTTGTTGCTGTTGAGAAAATTCTAAGAGCTGCTGAATTTAGGAGAATTGTAATGTTTTACTGACTTTTCAAGAAATGAATATGCAGAACTAGGTTTTTTTTTTTTTAAAGAGTGATATATTAGAGTTCTGGGGTGCTTTAGTGCATGGCAATTTAAAGATTTCTGTATATTTTAGTTGCAAAATTAAATTATTGAAGGACAAGTCATGTGTGTCTGATCGAGCATGTTATTGTCTTGGTTTTCTTTCTTATTCAGGAAAATGTCAAAACCAAGCACCCTCAATTGTTGTATGAATCAAAACTGTATAAAATACTACAAGAAGGAAGTAATCTTTTATCATACTGATTTTTTTTTCTTTTGGAGCTCTTTGCTTTTCATTGACTTCATGTTAATCACTCGGCTTAAACTATTTTTGGTTTGTTGACAGCTGGGATCCCAAATGTGAAATGGTATGGCGTAGAAGGAGAGTACAATGTGCTTGTGATGGATTTACTGGGCCCTAGTCTTGACGATTTATTCAATTCCTGTAGTCGGAAATTGTCTCTCAATTTCTGTAATAGTATTCACTATTCAGTTGAGACAGTTAATTGCTTGTTACAATTTATGCTAGTTGAATAAAGGTTTTCAGATTATTTAATTGATGTATATGCCTTTGAGCTCAATTCATATTTTGAATCTTCCAGCTCTTTATTCATGGCTTTGGAGAAAGAGATCTGAGTCTCACATATTCATTTCATGTATTGGTTTAGTAAAGTTTTGATTTTGATTTTGATTTTATTTTATTTAAAAAAATCAAAACAAGAACGTAAATATTGATGTCTGATATGAACAGTGTCACTTGACATTATCCTTTTTAGTTTTGAGATTATTGATGTCTGATAGGAACAGTATCACTTGGCATTCCACCCAAAATTATTATTGATCCTATCATTCAATATTGATAGTTATTATTCATCAAATCACACCCAACCCCTTTTCTGCTTTTCCTCTTAAATTGTATTGAAGGGCACTTATAAAGCATTTAAATATGTTGAAGAAAACAATTGCCACGTGATATTATTGATTATTGAATATTTTGATACACAAACAAATAAGAAGCAAATACAATACATTTTCACATGATCTTAGACTTTCTGGCTACTTGCCGAGAAAAAGAATTTCTCACTTCACTTGAATACTTAATTATACACAATATCCATTTGATTTGATCATGCCCAAAATCATCGATGCAGGTGATGCTTCTTCATTCTCAAGTAACTTTGCTTACTTTCCAATATATTACATTATACAGGATATCATTCTTTCCATGCTAGTATCCATTGTGCACACATTTGGTGGCCACAATGTTGGACTTCAATTGTGCAAACTTGCTCAAAGCAGATACAGCACAATTCTGTCTCACTCATCTGAAAAAAGCTATAACAAGTAAACCCTTTAATTAGTTGTCACTGGCAAGTGAATTTTTTGGATTGTCAAAATCTTCACTACTACGGAATTAATTTAATAAGACAAAAGTAGAAATATGGTGTGGAGCATAAAGACATAGAAAAATGCTACTCACCTTGAATGCAGAAAAAGAAAAAAATAAAGGATGGTTCACAAATCTGCCTCATCATTGTCATTTGTCCTTGAAATTTAAGAGATATATTTTTAAATTTAAAAAAAATAAAATAAGTAGTATAAAAAATAAAATTTAAAACATTTTATATCATCGGATTCGATATCTATTGAGGACTTAGTCTCGTCATCACTCTCTTTGTAATAAATTGAGGAATCTAAATATTCCTGGATCAAAATACAAAATACATGAACTATACAATTCTCATAGTATTTTTTGTAAAGTCCATAAAGCCTCATGCCTCATCATGTTAGATACCATGGAGAATTGCAATTGCTACATATAATTAGCAAATTAGCATGAATCTTAGCTACACTAAGATGCTTGTAGCACAACATTTCATTCTTATGTCATGGATCACCATAATAAGCAGCTATAGGAAATTACTCTCAGATCATAAATAACTATGTTAGCGTTGCACAGGTGATGAGCGGATAATTTATACGCTTTTTGGCATTGTTTTTAGGTAGTTTTTAGTAAGTTCAAGCTACTTTTAGGGATGTTTTCATTAGTTTTTATGTTAAATTCACATTTCTGGACTTTACTATGAGTTTGTGTATTTTTCTGTGATTTCAGGTAAATTCTGACTGAAATTGAGGGATTTGAGCAAAACTCTGAAAAAGGCTGACAAAAGGACTGCTGATGCTGTTGGAATCTGACCTCCCTGCACTCGAAATGGATTTTCTGGAGCTACAGAACTCCAAATGGCGCGCTCTCAACGGCGTTGGAAAGTAGACATCCAGAGCTTTCCAGCAATATATAATAGTCCATACTTTATTCGGAAATTGACGACGTAACTTGGCGTTGAACGCCAAGTACATGCTGCTGTCTGGAGTTAAACGCCAGAAAAACGTCATGATCCAGAGTTGAACGCCCAAAACACGTCATAACTCGGAGTTCAACTCCAAGAGAAGGCTCAGCTCGTGGATTGATCAAGCTCAGCCCAAGCATACACCAAGTGGGCCCCGAAAGTGGATTTATGCATCAATTACTTACTCATGTAAACCCTAGGAGCTAGTTTATTATAAATAGGATGATTTACTAATGTATTAGACATCTTTGGTCTCAGTTTTGTTTTATTCTTCATCCTAAGAGGCTATTGATCACGTTTTAGGGGGCTGGCCATTCGGCCATGCCTGAACCTTTTGCTTATGTATTTTCAACGGTGGAGTTTCTGCACACCATAGATTAAGGGTGTGGAGCTCTGCTGTACCTCAAGTATTAATGCAGTTCTATTTTCTTTTATTCAAATCTCTCTTATTCTTATTCCAAGATATTCATTCGCACCCAAGAACATGATGAATGTGATGATTAAATAACCCTCATTATCATTCTCACCTATGAACACACGTGATTGACAACCACTTCCGTTTTACATGCAACAGAGCTTGAATGTGTATCTCTTAGATTCCCCAACAGAATCTTCGTGGTATAAGCTAGATAGATGGCGGCATTTATGAGGATCCGGAAAGTCTCACCTTGTCTGTGGTATTCCGAGTAGGATCCTGGGAATCCGGAAAGTCTCACCTTGTCTGTGGTATTCCGAGTAGGATTCCGGTAATGAATGACTGTGACGTGCTTCAGACTTGCAAGTGCTGGGCGTGATGACAGACGCAAAAGAATCAAGGGATTCTATTCCAGTAGGCGCAGGAACCAACCAGTGATTAGCCGTGCTGTGACAGAGTGCGTGAGCGTAGTTTTCACTGCGAGGATGGGATGTAGCCATCAACCATGGGTGATGCCTCCAGACGATTAGCCATGCGAGTGACAGCCGCAGAGGACCATTTTCCCGAGAGGATTGAAAGTAGCCACCGCTGATGGTGAACCCCTATACACAGCTTGCCATGGAAAGGAGTAAGAAGGATTGAGTTGAAGCAATAGGAGAGCAGGCGTCCTTGAGCCATACAGCATCTCCATGCGCTTATCTGAAATTCCCACCAATGAGGCTGCATAAGTATCCCTTTTATTATTTCTTTTCTCTTTATTATTTGATTTTCTAAATTCCATAATTTTATCTGCCTGACTGAGATTTACAAGGTAACCATAGCTTGCTTCATGCCAACAATCTCTGTGGGATCGACCCTTACTCACATAAGGTTTATTACTTGGACGACCCAGTACACTTGCTGGTTAGTTGAACGGAGTTGTGAATTCAACCAGTGCCATAAGAAGCTTTCATCTCAAAATAGTTAGAACATGGATCACAATTTCGTCCACCAAGTTTTTGGCGCCGTTGCCGGGGATTGTTCGAGTATGGACAACTGACGGTTCATCTTGTTGCTCAGATTAGGTAATTTTTCTTTTCAAAAATCTTTTTCAAAATTTTTCTTTTATTTTTCGTTTTTCTAACTTTATTTTCGAAAATATTAATAAAAATCCAAAAAAATTAGAAAATCATAAAAACCAAAAAAATATTTTGTGTTTCTTGTTTGAGTCTTGAGTCAATTTTTAAGTTTGGTGTCAATTGCATGCTTTAAAAATTTTTCTTGCATTTTTCGAAAATCCCATACATTCATAGTGTTCTTCATGATCTTCAAGTTGTTCTTGATAAGTCCTCTTGTTTGATCTTGATGATTTCTTATTTTGTGTTGTTTGTTGTTTTTCATAT
Source organism: Arachis stenosperma (assembly GCF_014773155.1). Lineage (NCBI taxonomy): Eukaryota > Viridiplantae > Streptophyta > Magnoliopsida > Fabales > Fabaceae > Arachis > Arachis stenosperma. The sequence continues at coordinate 25,802,059 of NC_080386.1, read as the reverse complement.
GCATTTTTTGTTTGTTAGAGTCCATGCATTAACGATTTCTAAGTTTGGTGTCTTGCATGTTTTCTTTGCATCAAAAATTTTTCAAAAATATGTTCTTGATGTTCATCATGATCTTCAAAGTGTTCTTGGTGTTCATCTTGACATTCATAGTGTTCTTGCATGCATCTTGTGTTTTGATCCAAAATTTTTATGTTTTGGGTCATATTTGTGTTTTTCTCTCTCATCTTTAAAAATTCAAAAAAAAAAACCAAAAAAAAAAAAATACAAATATATCTTTTCCTTATTTTTCTCATAATTTTCGAAAATTTGAGTTGACTTAGTCAAAAAATTTTAAAATTAGTTATTTCTTACAAGTCAAGTCAATTTTTCAAAATTTAAAAATCTTATCTTTTCAAAATCTTTTTCAAAAATCATATCTTTTTCATTTTTTTTATTTTTCGAAAATTTTAAAAATTATTTTCAAAATCTTTTCCTTATCTTTACATCATATTTTCGAAAATTCACTAATAATTAATGTGACTGGTTCAAAAATTTGAAGTTTGTTACTTTCTTGTTAAGAAAGGTTCAATCTTTAAGTTCTAGAATCTTATCTTGTAGTTTCTTGTTAGTGAAGAAAATAATTTTAAAATTTTTGAATTAAATCTTTTTTTATCTTTTATTTGATCTTTTTCAAAAATTTTATCTTTTTCAAAATTTGATTTCAAAAATATCTTATCTAACTTGCTATCTTCGTATCTTTTTCAATTTTGATTTCAAATCTTTTTCAAACAACTAACTAACTTTTTGTTTGTTTCTTATCTTTTTCAAAACCACCTAACTAATTCTCCCTCTTCTATTTTCGAAAATATCTCTATCTTTTTCAAAAATTATTTTTAATTAACTAATTGTTTCATGTTTTAATTCTAATTACAACTTATCTCTAATTTTCGAAAATCACTAACCCCTTTTCAAAATTATTTTCGAAATTTCTCTTCTCTTTTCTTCTTCTATTTAATTATTTAATTACTAACACTTCTCTTCACCTCTCTTCATCCAACATCCGAATCTCCCTCTTCATTCTTCTACCCCTTCTTTTTCTACTAACATAAAGGAATCTCTATACTGTGACATAGAGGATTCCTCTTTCTTTTCTTGTTTTCTTCTCTTTCATATGAGCAGAAACAGGGATAAAGGCACTCTTGTTGAAATTGATCCAGAACCTGAAAGGACTCTGAAAAGAAAATTAAGAGAAGCTAAATTACAACAATCCAGAAGCAACCTTTTAGAAATTTTCGAACAAGAGAAAGAGATGGCAGTCGAAAATAATAATAATAATGCAAGGAGAATGCTTGGTGACTTCACAAAGCCAACGTCCAAGTTTGATGGAAGAAGCATCTCCATTCCCGCCATTAGAGCCAATAACTTTGAGCTGAAACCTCAGCTAGTTGCTTTAATGCAACAAAACTGCAAGTTTTATGGACTTCCATCTGAAGATCCTTATCAGTTTTTAACTGAGTTCTTGCAGATCTGTGAGACTGTAAAGACGAATGGAGTTGATCCTGAAGTCTACAGACTCATGCTTTTCCCTTTTGCTGTAAGAGACAGAGCTAGAGTATGGTTGGATTCACAACCCAAGGATAGCCTGGACTCATGGGATAAGCTGGTCACTACCTTCTTGGATAAGTTCTTTCCTCCTCAAAAGCTAAGCAAGCTGAGAGTGGATGTTCAAACCTTCAAACAAAAAGATGGTGAATCCCTCTATGAAGCTTGGGAAAGATACAAGCAGCTGACCAAAAGATGTCCATCTGACATGTTTTCAGAATGGATCATTTTAGATATATTCTATTATGGTCTCTCTGAATTTTCAAAAATGTCATTGGACCATTCTGCAGGTGGATCTATTCACCTGAAGAAAACGCCTGAAGAGGCTCAAGAACTCATTGACATGGTTGCAAACAATCAGTTCATGTACACTTCTGAGAGGAATTCCGTGAACAATGGGATACCTCAGAAGAAAGGAGTTCTTGAAATTGATACTCTGAATGCCATATTGGCTCAGAACAAAGTGTTGACTCAACAAGTCAACATGATCTCTCAAAATCTGAATGGATTGCAACATGCATCCAACAGTACTAGAGAGGCAGCTTCTGAAGAAGCTTATGATCCTGAGAATCCTGCCATGGCAGAGGTTAATTACATGGGTGAACCTTATGGAAACACCTATAACTCATCATGGAGAAATCATCCAAATTTCTCATGGAAGGATCAACAAAAACCTCAACAAGGTTTTAACAATGGTGGACGTAATAGGATGGGCAATAGCAAGCCATATCCATCATCCTCTCAGCAACAGACAGAGAATTCTGAACAAAATACTTCTAATTTAGCCAATATAGTCTCTGATCTGTCAAAGGCTACTTTCAGTTTCATGAGTGAAACAAGATCCTTCATTAGAAATCTGGAGGCACAAGTGGGCCAGTTGAGTAAGAAAGTCATTGAAACTCCTCCCAGTATTCTCCCAAGCAATACAGAAGAGAATCCAAAAGGAGAGTGCAAAGCCATTGACATAGTCAAAGTGGCCGAATGCACAAGGGAGGAGGAGGACGAAAATCCTAGTGAGGAAGACCTCCTGGGACGTCCCTCAAGCAAGAAGGAGTTTCCTATTAAGGATCCAAAGGAATCTGAGGCTCATACAGAGACCATAGAGATTCCATTAAATCTCCTTCTGCCATTCATGAGCTCTGAAGACTATTCATCCTCTGAAGAGGATGAAGATGTAACTGGAGAGCGAGTTGCTCAATATTTAGGAGCTATCATGAAGCTGAATGCCAAGTTGTTTGGTAATGAGACTTGGGAAAGTGAACCTCCCTTACTCATTAATGAACTGGATACTTGGATTCAGAAAATTCTACCTCAAAAGAAACAAGATCCTGGCAAATTCTTAATACCCTGTACCATAGGCACCATGATCTTTGAAAAAGCTCTATGTGATCTGGGGTCAGGGATAAATCTTATGCCACTCTCTGTAATGGAGAAGCTGGGAATCATTGAGGTACAACCTGCCTTGTTCTCATTACAACTGGCTGACAAGTCATTGAGACAAGCCTATGGAATAGTAGAGGACGTGCTGGTAAAGGTTGAAGGCCTTTACATCCCTGCTGATTTCATAATCTTAGACACTAGGAAAGAAGAGGATGATTGCATCATCCTCGGAAGACCTTTCCTAGCCACAGCAGGAGCTGTGATAGATGTCAATAGAGGAGAATTAGTCCTTCAATTGAATGGGGAATACCTTGTGTTCAAGGCACATGGACATCCCTCTGTGACAAAAGAGAGTAAGCATGAAGAGCTTCTCTCAGTTCAGAGTCAAGAAGGACCCACACAGTCAAACTCTAAGTTTGGTGTTGTGAGGCCACAACCAAACTCTAAGTTTGGTGTCAAAATCCTATATCCAAACTCTAAGTTTGGTGTGGACAACTATACAACATTGACCTGATCACCTTGTGGCTCCATGAGAGCCACTGTCAAGCTATTGACATTAAAGAAGCGCTTGTTGGGAGGCAACCCAATTTTATTTATCTAATTTTTATTTTATTTTGTTTTATTGTTATTTTGTGTTTTATTAGGTACATGATCATGAGGAGTCACGAAAAAAATAAAAAAAAAATTAAAAACAGAGTCAAAAACAGAAGAAAAAATTTTTCACCCTGGAGAACGCACAGGCTGGCGTTCAACGCCAGTAAGATGCATCTGGCTGGCGTTCAACGCCAGAACAGAGCACCATTCTGGCGCTGAATGCCAGAAACAAGCAACATCCTGGCGTTGAACGCCAGGAATGTGCCTAGAGGAGAAAAGCTGGCGCTGAACGCCAGTAACAAGCATGAAACTGGCGTTCAACGCCAGAAACATGCATTACATGGGCGTTGAACGCCCAGAACATGCACCAATGGGCGTTTGAACGCCAGAATGATGCATGAAGGCATTTTACATGCCTATATGGTGAAGGAATGGTATTTGTTTTCACCTCAGGATCTGTGGACCCCACAGGATCACCTCAGGATCTGTGAACCCCACAGGATCACCTCAGGATCTGTGAACCCCACAGGATCCCCACCTAACATATTCCTACCTTACCTTTTAATCCTAATCACACTCTCCTAATCCAAATCTACTCTTCCCCATGTCACATTTCCCAACACCTCTCACCAATCACATCAACCCACTCTTCCCCATAAACCCCACCTACCTTCATAAAATTCAAATTCAATTTCCCACCCATTCCCACCCAAATTGGCCGAACACCCACCCTCCCCTCTCCCTATAAATACCCTTCCCTTCTACTTCATTTTCACACAACACGACCCCTTCTTCTCCCACATAGCCGAACCTCCTTCTCTCCCTCTCTCCCATATTTTCTTCTTCTTCTTCTACTCTTCTTTTCTTTTTTGCTCGAGGACGAGCAAAATTTTAAGTTTGGTGTGGTAAAAAGCATAAGCTTTTTGTTTTTCCATTACCAATGGCACCTAAGGCCGGAGTATCCTCTAGAAAAGGGAAAGGGAAGACAAAAGCTTCCACCTCCAAGTCATGGGAGATAGAAAGATTCATCTCCAAGAGCCATCAAGACCACTTCTATGATGTTGTGGCAAAGAAGAAGGTGATCCCTGAGGTCCCTTTCAAGCTCAAGAAGAATGAGTATCCGGAGATCCGACATGAAGTTCAAAGAAGAGGTTGGGAAGTCTTAACCAACCCCATGCAACAAGTCGGAATCTTAATGGTGCAAGAGTTCTATGCCAATGCATGGATCACTAGGAACCATGACCAAGGTATGAACCCAAGTCCAAAGAATTATCTCACAATGGTTAGGGGGAAATACTTGGATTTCAGTCCGGAAAATGTAAGGTTGGCATTCCACTTGCCTATGATGCAAGGTGATGAACGCCCCTACACTAGAAGGGTCAACTTTAACCAAAGGTTGGACCAAGTCCTTATGGACATATGTGTGGAAGGAGCTCAGTGGAGAATAGACTCCAAAGACAAGCCAGTCCAACTAAGAAGACTGGACCTCAAGCCTATAGCTAGAGGATGGTTGGAGTTCATTCAACGCTCCATCATTCCTACTAGCAACCGATCTGAAGTTACTGTGGATCGGGCCATCATGATTCATAGCATCATGATTGGAAAGGAAGTAGAAGTTCATGAGGTCATCTCCAATGAAATCTACAAAATAGCCGACAAGCCCTCACCTATGGCACGGCTAGCTTTCCCTCACCTTATTTGCCATCTATGTTACTCAGCTGGAGTTATCATAGAAGGAGATGTCTCCATTGAAGAAGACAAGCCCATCACCAAGAAAAGGATGGAGCAAGCAAGAGAAGCCTCTCACGGCCCTCAAGAAGTGCATGAGGAAGCTCACCATCAAGAAATTCCTGAGATGCCTCAAGGGATGCACTTTCCTCCAAACAACTATTGGGAGCAACTCAACACCTCCTTAGAAGATTTAAGCCACAATGTGGAGCAATTAAGGGTGGAACACCATGAGCACTCCATCATTCTCCAAGAAATAAAAGAAGATCAAAGAGCAATGAGGGAGGAGCAACAAAGGCAAGGAAGGGACATAGAAGAGCTAAAGAACATCATTGGTCCTTCAAGAAGAAGACGCCACTAGAGGTGGATTCATTCCTTGTCCTTTATTTCTTTCTGTTTTCGGTTTTTAGTATTGTGTTTATCTATGTTTTGTGTCTTTATTTCATGATCATTAGTATGTAACCATGCCTTAAAGCTATGAATAAAATCCATTACTCCTTCACTTCTCTTAAAAGAAAAATGTTTTAATTCAAAAGAACAAGAAGTACATAAATTTCGAAAATAGCTCTTGAATTTAGTTTAATTATATTGATGTGGTGACAATACTTTTTGTTTTCTGAATGAATGCTTGAACAGTGCATATGTCTTTTGATCTTGTTGTTTATGAATGTTAAAATTGTTGGCTCTTGAAAGAATGATAAACAAAGAGAAATGTTATTGAGGATCTGAAAAATCATGAAATTGATTCTTGAAGCAAGAAAAAGCAGTGAAAAAGAAGAAGCATTCGAAAAAAAAAAGAGTATATAGAAAAAGAAGGAGCAGTAGAAAAAGCAAATAGCCCTTAAAACCAAAAGGCAAGGGTAAAAAGGATCCAAGGCTTTGAGCATCAATGGATAGGAGGGCCCAAGGAAATAAAATCCAGGCCTAAGCGGCTAAATCAAGCTGTCCCTAACCATGTGCTTGTGTCATGAAGGTCCAAGCAAAAAGCTTGAGACTAAGTGGTTAAAGTCGTGATCCAAGGCAAAAGAGTGTGCTTAAGAGCTCTGGACACCACTAACTGGGGACTTTAGCAAAGCTAAGTCACAATCTGAAAAGGTTCACCCAGTTATGTGTCTGTGGCATTTATGTATCCGGTGGTAATACTGGAAAACAAAGTGCTTAGGGCCACGGCCAAGACTCATAAGTAGCTGTGTTCAAGAATCAACATGCTTAACTAGGAAAATCAATAACACTATCCGAAATTCTAAGTTCTTAGAGAAGTCAATCATTCTAAACTTCAAAGGAAAAAGTGAGATGCCAAAACTGTTCAAAAGCAAAAAGCTACAAGTCCCGCTCATGTAATTATAATTAATATTCATTGATGTTTCTGAATTTATAGTATATTCTCTTCTTTTTATCCTAATTGATTTTCAGTTGCTTGGGGACAAGCAACAATTTAAGTTTGGTGTTGTGATGAGCGGATAATTTATACGCTTTTTGGCATTGTTTTTAGGTAGTTTTTAGTAAGTTCAAGCTACTTTTAGGGATGTTTTCATTAGTTTTTATGTTAAATTCACATTTCTGGACTTTACTATGAGTTTGTGTGTTTTTCTGTGATTTCAGGTAAATTCTGACTGAAATTGAGGGATTTGAGCAAAACTCTGAAAAAGGCTGACAAAAGGACTGCTGATGCTGTTGGAATCTAACCTCCCTGCACTCGAAATGGATTTTCTGGAGCTACAGAACTCCAAATGGCGCGCTCTCAACGGCGTTGGAAAGTAGACATCCAGAGCTTTCCAGCAATATATAATAGTCCATACTTTATTCGGAAATTGATGACGTAACTTGGCGTTGAACGCCAAGTACATGCTGCTGTCTGGAGTTAAACGCCAGAAAAACGTCATGATCCATAGTTGAACGCCCAAAACACGTCATAACTCGGAGTTCAACTCCAAGAGAAGTCTCAGCTCGTGGATTGATCAAGCTCAGCCCTAGCATACACCAAGTGGGCCCCGAAAGTGGATTTATGCATCAATTACTTACTCATGTAAACCCTAGGAGCTAGTTTATTATAAATAGGATGATTTACTAATGTATTAGACATCTTTGGTCTCAGTTTTGTTTTATTCTTCATCCTAAGAGGCTATTGATCACGTTTTAGGGGGCTGGCCATTCGGCCATGCCTGAACCTTTTGCTTATGTATTTTCAACGGTGGAGTTTCTGCACACCATAGATTAAGGGTGTGGAGCTCTGCTGTACCTCAAGTATTAATGCAGTTCTATTTTCTTTTATTCAAATCTCTCTTATTCTTATTCCAAGATATTCATTCGCACCCAAGAACATGATGAATGTGATGATTAAATAACCCTCATTATCATTCTCACCTATGAACACACGTGATTGACAACCACTTCCGTTCTACATGCAACAGAGCTTGAATGTGTATCTCTTAGATTCCCCAACAGAATCTTCGTGGTATAAGCTAGATAGATGGTGGCATTTATGGGAATCCGGAAAGTCTCACCTTGTCTGTGGTATTCCGAGTAGGATTCCGGTAATGAATGACTGTGACGTGCTTCAGACTTGCAAGTGCTGGGCGTGATGACAGACGCAAAAGAATCAAGGGATTCTATTCCAGTAGGCGCAGGAACCAACCAGTGATTAGCCGTGCTGTGACAGAGTGCGTGAGCGTAGTTTTCACTGCGAGGATGGGATGTAGCCATCAACCATGGGTGATGCCTCCAGACGATTAGCCATGCGAGTGACAGCCGCAGAGGACCATTTTCCCGAGAGGATTGAAAGTAGCCACCGCTGATGGTGAACCCCTATACACAGCTTGCCATGGAAAGGAGTAAGAAGGATTGAGTTGAAGCAATAGGAGAGTAGGCGTCCTTGAGCCATACAGCATCTCCATGCGCTTATCTGAAATTCCCACCAATGAGGCTGCATAAGTATCCCTTTTATTATTTCTTTTCTCTTTATTATTTGATTTTCTAAATTCCATAATTTTATCTGCCTGACTGAGATTTACAAGGTGACCATAGCTTGCTTCATGCCAACAATCTCTGTGGGATCGACCCTTACTCACGTAAGGTTTATTACTTGGACGACCCAGTACACTTGCTGGTTAGTTGAACGGAGTTGTGAATTCAACCAGTGCCATAAGAAGCTTTCATCTCAAAATAGTTAGAACATGGATCACAATTTCGTCCACCAACAGGGTATATTGCTTTATGAAATTGAAGGTTAGGGCTTCTTCTATAACTCTATTTCATGTCACTTTGTCTCTCCGACATGAATATAGCATATAACTTTCGAATCAAAACAAATAAACAGAACAAAAAAATAATTGAATGAAATCAATGAAAGAAAGAAATATGAAAACCCTAAGGATGTGTGTGGTTCAAAAATTAAATTTTATTCCTAAGAATATCATTCCTAGGAATATAATGCCTAGAAATATTCCTAGGAATGAAATTACTTGGAATATAAGATTTCCTGTTTATAAAATTTGATGCATTCGAATATATATTATGTAATAATCTTAGGAATGACTAAATTTTTGTTTGGTTGAGTTTAAATATCTTGGTCATATATATTATGTAATATGTCAAAATTATCCTTAATCATTTAAATTAAAATATTAATGACTAAAAATTAAATATAAACCTAATTAAATATTATATTTTTACATTAATTTTTTTAATTTACAAAATATTTCTAATAATAAATTTATTAAAATACCCCTAATAATAAATATTTAGTTAAAATTATTATTGATTCTAAATTTTTTTAAATTTACTAAAATACCCTTTAATAACAAATATTTTTAATTAAAATTATTATTGATTCTAATTTTTTAAATTTACTAAAATACCCCTAATATCAAATATCTTTAGTTAAATTATTATTGACTCTAAATTTTTTAAAATTTACTAAAATACCCCTAATAACAAATATCTTTAGTTAAAATTATTATTGATTTTAAAATTTTTTGAATTTATTAAAATACCCCTAATAATAAATATCTTTAGTTATTTCTAGTTTTTTTTTTCAATTTACTAAAATACTCTTAATATCAAATATGTTTAGTTAAATTATTATTGATTCTAAACTTTTTTGAATTTACAAAATATTTTTTATAATAAATTTATTAAAATATTCCTAATAATAAATATTTAGTTAAAATTATTATTGGCTCTAATTTTTTTAAATTTACTAAAATATTCTTAATATTAAATATATTTAATATGTTAAAATTACCCTTATTCAAATTAAAAGGTTCATGATTAAACTTAATAAATACATAAAAAAATTTACATATAAATATATTTTAAGATAAATTCAATATAATTATTTTTAGATAAAATATTTATTTTTATTTTCAAAAATACCCCTAATATTGAATTTTTTTAATTTTTTAAAAAAGTTAAATATAAAACTAATCGAATATTATTATTTTTCTTTTAAATTTACAAAATATACCTCTAATAATAAATTTACTAAAATATTATCACAATTAAAACATCCCTAATAACAAATATCTTTAATTAAAATTAACATGATCACAATTAAATTTACTAAAATATCCCTAATAATAAATATGTTTAATTAAAATTATTATCAATTCTAATTTTTTTATTTACTAAAATATCCCTAATAACAAATATCTTTAATTAAAATTAACATTATCACAATTAAATTTACTAAAATATCCCTAATAACAAATATTACAACTAAAATTAGCACAAATACTTATCTAAATTTTAAAAAATTACATAATCTTTTTTTTTTCTCATAATTCATAATTGAAGTTATACAAAACAATCTTTACCTTTCTAAACACATGTATTAAAAACAATATCAAATCAAATATACATAACAAAAATCAAACTTTTCTTCATTTCATTCCTTTCAAAATTTATACTGTACAACAATATCAAATTTCACTGTGGTATTCCCTCTTCTTGGAAAGAAGCCCTAGAAGAATAAAAAATAGGGAACTTCTAGAAAACAAATGAAAAGGAATAGATACAAAAAAATAATTACAATCCCTTACCTCTTCACTTAATTTACACTCCTCACACCAAACTCAAATCAAATCAATAGAAATAAAAAAGTATAACTGTGTATGAACACTAGAGTTTTGCTAGGTTACTGAGAATTGCTTTCAATGTGTTGCAACAAGAATTGGAAATCAGACCTTTGATTAAAGTTTGGTGGTGGATCCACTTTTATATCTGATAGTCTGATGTCACTCATAGACCGGAAGATCTCCTCCATCATAAATGGTATGCTAAAAAAAATCAATCGAGCATGCATATATATGGAGAAAAGCACCCACTAAGTTGAAGCAACAATTTATTTGAGAAATAAAATAAATAGAATTCAAATCATAGAGTTCAGCAAAAAAAAAAAAAAAAAAAAAGTATAAACTAACAAATAATTAAAAATCAATCAATCAGATGATATTAGATAGATATTACAAATTTTTTTTGGATTTAGAACAGAATTTATAAACTTGAAAAGAAGTATAAAAATAATAAAATATTAAAATGAAGTAATAAATTTACCTACTAATATTCTTGAATTGAATTTTTTATAAAAAATGTGAGAGAGAAAAAAAAGTAGGAGAAAGAAATATGTATAAAAAAAATGATAAAGTAACTACTTTATGAAATGGATAGAAAATTAAAAAAATTTTAATATTTAAAATTTAAATTAACTTTAATTATCAACATGTTTATCTATAAAGTAGGAATGTATTTTAATTAAAATTTAATTAAATAATATTATTTGAATTAAAAAATTAATTAAAAATTGAAAATTAAAAGACAACTAATTTTTTCTTTTTTTTATTATTATTCTTTTACAATGATGCTATCTATTTATTTTGACTTGTGTCATTGTTTTATAATCAATTGCTTATAACAAATTAAGATTAACTGCTAATCTTTAAATCATAATTTTGTTTTGTTGTACAATGTTACGAGACAAATTAAGAATTGAAAATTTTCAAAAAAATCTAATATATGTGAGACAAACATATGAAAAAAAGTGAAAAGTAATATAGAAACATCATATCATTATATATATTTCAATTGCATTAAAAGAATTATTTCTTAAGATTGTGATGATAACTACGTTATTTTTCATGAAAAATAGCTAGAACTAATATAAAAAAATTACTATTGATACATAATAAGGATTTTAAATTCTTACTTTATCTATGTATCATGCATGTGGTTTCATGTTCAATTCAGTAGCCACTCGTAGAAAGCAAACAAGCTCCTTTAAATGTTTGTATTCTACAAGTTGTATATGAATAATTTGTAGATCTTTCTTATAAATACTTTTAATAGTATGTTATATTTCTAGCGAATATGCATATATCTTGTATTTGAATTTTGGATTGTATTTGTGTACACTATAATCAAATATTATATCTCATTATAAATTTATATTGTGAATTTTCATTTATTCTAAAAGGTTGTTACAAACAAAATATGGCTAACACAATTGATAATAATAAGTGAGGTTTGTACAATGATAAAAATATTATATAAAATATAAAAAAATATATATAGACAGAACGTGACTAACACATTTAGATAGTAATAAGTGAGGTTTATACAATACAATAATTAAAAAAATATACAAATAGAATGTGGCTAACACACTTAGACATAGTTATCAAAACTGAATCGGTGATTAAACCGATCAAATTATTAGTTTATTAGTTTATTGGTTCAATCGGTAAAATCGTTCTTATGCAAATAAAAAATATAAAATAGTCAAAAACTTAAAATTAAAATTTGAAATACATAGTTTTACAAATATTTTAAGAACAATTAAGTCAAATTCTATAAATAACTAATACAAAGATAGACATATAATTAGTTCATACTACTATATAGTATCTTAATTAGACACAATAAAAATAACAATCTATAAATTATATCCAAAAAATAATTTTAAGGTCTAAATATTTTTATATAATTAAATAATTATATAAATTTATTTTTCTTCTCAGAATAAGTAATTTTTATTTTATTTTTATATTTATTATTATTTTTATTTTAAAATTAATTAATTTTACTTCAATTAAAAAAAATTAATTTAAAAAATATTGAGTTAAGTATTTTCATTTATTGAGTTAATATATATATTAGTTAGAAGAAAATGAAATATATATTATAAAAAGTATGGATGATACTAAAAAAACAGGTTAGTGCAGTGGTTGTCAATTTGGTCTTTATATTAGGAGAGTCAAGTTTGATTTCCACTCCTTGCAATGCATTTTTTTAAATTTCACAACCCGCAAATTAACCGTTGACTGTGTTATTGACTAGACCGTGTCAATTTGAGTCGGTTTAATTGGTTCATACCGGTTTTGATCGATTCATTTTCTTATGAATCGGTTTTTACAACTATACACCTAGATAATAACAAGTGAGGTTTGTACAATAATAAAACAAATATAAAATATAAAAAATATATACAGACGAAATATGACTAACACATCTAAATAATAACAAGTAAGGTCTGTACGATAATAAAAAAAATATAAAATATATTAAAAACAATAAAAAATATAACACATTTATTATAACATAAAAGGGTAATACTATAGTCCAAAGAGAAATTAGGCGAAGAATGAACATTATTTGTTTTACAATAAAAAAAATAAAAATATAATGTATAATGCACGCTTTTCTTAATAATTTAGTTATAATCTTTATTTTTCAGTTTTTTAATTTTGATATTAGATGTATAGTATTTTTTAACAATGTATAAAACTTGGTGTGATTTTTTTTATATGAAAATAACTATAGTTCTAAAAATCGAACCGGATCGATTGGTTCAACTAAGTTTACTAGGAACTATTCATCTAATCGGTCGAGTAAGTCTATAAATCGTTTGGCAAAAAAAAAAAAAAGAAAGAAGAAAGGCTAAACGTACTAAACCCTAAATCTTCCCGTTAACCCATCTTCTTGGGTCTTCACAAACTCATCTCTCCTCTCTTCTCTGAGAACCATAGAAGCCACCACCACCAATCGAGCAGCAACCGCAGCCCGCCACCACCGCAGCGACGGGTTTGACACCGCAGCCCCCACCTCATCCTTGTCATCGCCGAGCTCGCATTTTCTGTGTTCGTCGGTGTCGCCTCCTTTGCCGTCGCCGTTTCTCGCCTTCCTCATCGCCGCCAGTAAGTAGTACTCTGTTATTTTTCGGGTTATTGTTTGCTGGAATAGATTTATTTGTTATTTCTAATTTTTTGTCCATGATTTTCTGATTTATTTGTTTGCTGGATTCATGATTTTGATTTATTTCTTGTTTGTTCATGATTTATTTGTTTGCTGGATTCATGATTTTGATTTTTGATTTTCTGAGGTTATTTGTTCATGATTTATTAGTTGCTGAGGCTATTATTTTGGTTGCTGAGGACTGAGGTTATTATTTGCTGGTTTAGTAATTGTTTGCTGAGGTTATTGTTATGTATTCATGATTTTGGTTGCTGAGGTTATTGTTTGTATGTTACATATGGAACAATCACAAAGTAACCCATAGCCACAAGATAATGCTGTTCAAGATTCTCAAACTGGTTCTTCTAGAGGTAAATCTGATCCAGCTTGACAATATTTTATAGTGAAGTATTACAAAAATAACTAGCTCAATATATATGTTTTTTCTGCTTGAATACTTACAATGGAGGGGGATATATAGAATGAAATATCATCTTGCAAAAATTTTTGGACAAATTAAAATTTGTAACAAAGTGCCTAAAGATGTTGAACTTCAATTCAAAAGACTTTTGGAGGAAAACAAAAAAAATAAGGCAGAAAAAAGGCTTTTGAAGTTGTTTGTGAACTTATGATATTAAGTTATAAATAATTTATTAGGTGAAATTTTAAATTTTATTAAGTTAGAAATTATTGAATTTATATATTTAAAATTATTTTTAGATTTTTTAATAATTATATTAATATTTAATTAAACTGGTTGAACTCGGTAAAACCAATGAACCATTAAACCAGTAACTTTATCGGTTTATCTGAACCTTCAATTCGTGAAGTTTAACTTTTTTATAATTTTTAAAATACAAAACCGACTCTTCGATTTGTGAATTTACACAAATCTAACCCTCTAATTTGTAAATTTTAATTTTTAACATAAAACTGATCCTCCGATTTGTGAACTAACACAAAACCTACCCTCACCATTCAATTTGTGAACTTTATTTTTTTTTAATTTTTAAAACACAAATCGAACCCTCCAATTTATGATTATCTCCGTACTAAATTAAAACATACCACTTTTTCCTAACCCAGAATAATACAACAATAATTTTCGTATAAAAAAAATCAGCCTCAGGCTTCACCCAACAGAAATTTCCAACATGAAATACATTTTATAAACACAAAAAATAACTATATTAACAGTGCCAAAACGTGGAAAGAAGTTTGCTTTGCATGTGTTGATGCAGAGGAGTTCCGTTTGGCCCAAATATGTGGACTCAACATTATTGTTCAGGTAGTATGTTGTTTTCTGTCAATATTTTAACTGGCTCAGTTTGGAAAGTTCATAATAATGAGCTCAGATTGTAATGGGAAAATGATATTCGTTTAAGTTCTGTTAGTGAGTTTATTGTATTTCCTATGCTTAATATGTTGATTGTTCTTGTGAATTTCATAGGTGGATGACTTGGAAGAAGTTAGTGAATATTACCAAAATAGAGGTTGCTTCAATAATGAGCATTGGAAGGAACTGACCTATTTGTATATCCAATATGATGAGTTCGATAATGCTGCAACCACCATCATGAACCATTCGCCTGAAGCATGGGATCACCTGCAGTTCAAAGATGTTATTGTCAAAGTTGCAAATGTGGAGTTGTATTACAAGGCTGTTCACTTCTATTTCCAAGAGCATCCCGATCTTATCAATGATGTTCTGAATGTCCTTGCACTTCGTGTTGTTGACATCATGCGGAAGGTAGCATCAGTAATGGAAAAACTTTCGTTAGATCTTATTGTATAACCTGCTTTATATAGCACTCAAAAGAAATTTTTTCTTTTAATGTTACATAGGCCGTGTTAGAATATAATTAGAATCAATTAGCATTATTTAAGATATCTGAATATTTATTATAAGATTACGTCTTTATTATTATTATTCTCTTAGTATCTATAAATACTCTTTTATATTGTATCATTTCAAACAACTTTAATAGACAACATGAATACATTTAATAATACACAAATCCTTTTTCCAGTTTAGTCTCTTATTTCTAACATGGTATCAGAGTCATAGTATCCTTCTTGAAGATGATAGGTTGTTTTCCTTGCGGTGAAATCACCGTAGTTTGTGCACTTTTTTTCTATGCCATTTTTCATTAACTTTTGTCATTCTTTGATGCTTTTTCACCTCAATGACTAGCTTATTCTCTCTATCTTGTGCCTTTTTGAGTCGAATGATCAAACATCAATATCATCCGTTGTTTTTCTCATGAAGATATCATATAGTTTTTGCTCTCTTTCGGCAGTTCCGTCTGTGTTTCTCTCGTGGCAGTTCCGTATGTGTTCTCTCGTGGCAGTTTCATCTGCATTCTCTCGTAGCAGTTCCATCTGCGTTTTCGCCTATGTTTCCTTGTGGCAGTTCTGTCTGCGTTTCTTTGTGGCAGTTTCATCTGCACTTCCTTCAAACAAGTGGCAGTTTCCGACAAGCGGCAGTTCCTTCTGCACTTTTTTTCAGATAAGCAGCAATTCCGTCTGCTTCCTTGCAACAGTTCTGTGTGCACTTGTTTTATCAGTTTATGCAGTTTTTTTCTCCTAATGAGTTTCAAACTCAAGATGTCACTTAAATTTGAGGGGACGTTAGAATATAATTAGGATCAATTAGCATTATTTAGCATATCTGAATATTTATTATATGAGATTACGTCTTTATTATTACGCTTCTCTTAGTATCTATAAATACCCTTTTATATTGTATCATTTTAGAAACTTGAATACACTTAATAATACACAAATCCTTTCTCCAGTTTAGTCTCTTATTTTTAACAGGCTGGTTGCAACTATGTTTGAGCAACATACTTGAATGAGATATATGTTGAGGAGGAAGATTATGATAGGTTGCGCTAGTCAATTGATTTGCATGATAACTTTGATCAAATAGGCCTCGCACAGAAGGTGATCCACATTTGTTTTCATTATAATTATTTTCTGATTTCTGTTCTAGAAAGCTGATAGATAATTGTAATATTGTTATATATTTATGCAGATTGAAGAGCATGAGCTTCTAAGCAATCCATTGCCTTGTCAAAGAAGGATAACCTATACAAAGATGCCATGGAGACAGCCTCACAATCTGGCCAGCGTGAACTTGCTGAGGAGTTGCTTATTTATTTCATTGATCAGGTACCAATATGATCGACTTTGCCCTTGAACTGGCTTGGGTAAACAATATGATCGACTTTGCCTTCCCATTTCTTGAGCAGGTAATTCGTTTGGCCATTTCATTACTCACTCCAATAACTTAAAAGTTATAGTACTATAGACTGAATGTATGAAATATGTCTTGTGTTACAGAACATGTATGCTCAATTGCTACCTCTTGCTTTGCCTGCACCACCAATGCCTGGAATGATTGTAGCAGTGAAGATTTTGACAATCGCGAAAATTCACTTGCCAGTGACAATTAATTAACACCCATCAGCACTTCAGACAGAAATTTAAAAAATGCTGAGAGTTTTCATTTGTAAAATCAGCCACGTCTTGACAGGAAGATGTCTTTCAAAATCGGGTTTGACTTTCCAATTTCCAATCAGTTGCTCATATTTTAGGCGTTGACATATTTGTGGTTTTCTCGTACGATAATAATCTTAGATTTTACGCCTATGTTAACTCAAAACAAATTATAACCTCTAAAGGGTGGTTTTTTTCACTTATCCAACTTCATAAGAGATTGGGTGTGACGAAAAATGTATCGCGTTACTCTTATCTGAGTTACTCTTATCTGAATAAGTAACCGTCTTTTCAAATTTTTGTTGTTATTTTTGTTTCACCTTAAAAGATAAATTTTAACAAAATTTTAAAATCAAAAGAACGGTTATCTACCAACAAAGTTAAAATTACTAAAAAAAATTGTTATCTATGATACTATAAATTTACTACACTTTTTAGATATATTCACGTCTCAACCTACTAAAAACTTAATCTCTTGCAGATATCATCTACCACTTCCTCACAAAATTCGAACGGCAACACATCAACACCAAAACTTAGTCTCTTGCAGATATCATTTATCACTTCCTCACAAAATTCGAACGACAACACCTCAACACCAATACAAGTCGAACGCAGCTTCATAAGGAGTTTAAATCTTAAGTTCAGACTCACATCACTATTTCAGGTAACTTATGAAATAATAATAATAATAATGAGGGCTTCCGCCAGTAAAAAAAATTTGTTATTCAGTTATAGATAATAATTATCAACTTTGTTGCTGAAATTAAAATTTTGACGATTTCAAAAAATCACACAAACACAATCAAATGCATATTGAATACACATCTCATATAAACACAATCAAATGCATATTAAATACACATCTCATATAAATAGTAATACATTATATCGATTTTATTTTATTTTTAAATTAATTTAAATTAAATTATACTATAAATATATTCTTATCTTATTAATGATATAAACAAGATACTAATACACATTTTATTATCATTATTATCAATATGATATGATTAAGATAATTTTTTAAAACAAGATATATATAATAAATTTTCTTATTTATTTTGCCAGTAGTGTCAATGAAATATGTATATTAGTGTCAACAACATAAATTATAAAAGAAATAAATACTCTTAAATTATATATTTAATAAATAATCAATTTATTTTATCTATTTAGTAAAAAAGAATAAGTGTTTAGTCATGTAGTATATTCAATCTCTTGCTGTAATAGGGTAATATCTTTTTTATTCCAAAAATTAAAATAAAATAAATGAATAATTTTTTTTTAGAAACAACGCATGCTAATTGCATTATATGATTATGTATTGATCAATTATTCAATTACTTCTCGAGCCAGTAATAACTAAGAGATCCTATCTATAGGACGAAAACTTTTGAATTTCGGTTGCATTATTATTTTTTACTCTCAAATTGAACTGATGAATCACATTATTATTTGAAGAATTCGCGGGAAAATTAGATTGAGTAGTGTGGAAATAACAATAATAATATCTAGAGAATCTAGGATGATATGAATTTAAATTTAAATTTAAATTAAGATGTTTTTCTTTTTTAAAAAATGATATATATCTATATGTATATATGAATCATTAAGGCCCGAGTCTTCGGATACTTTCTTTTTCTCCATCTATCTATTATTTTTTTGTTCTCCAAGAAACTATTCTCAAACTTTCTTTTGTTAAACAGATTATTATCGTTGCATTTGAGATTCTTTAGTGATTTGGATGATGTTAGAAATATTAAATAATCCTATTTTTGTTAGGTGTGGTGTGAATGCTAGTACTATTCTATATGTTTTAATGATCAGCAACACTGAATTCATTGAAGGCGATAACACGACAATAGCCATGAATAGCAATGAATCGTCTCAAATGATAGAATATTCCGTAGAATGGTCTTATGATGAACAGAAGTTATTAGAAGAGAGTCTTGTAATGTAAGTTATTATTATTATTATTA
This sequence comes from Arachis stenosperma, assembly GCF_014773155.1. Lineage (NCBI taxonomy): Eukaryota > Viridiplantae > Streptophyta > Magnoliopsida > Fabales > Fabaceae > Arachis > Arachis stenosperma. The sequence continues at coordinate 25,783,064 of NC_080386.1, read as the reverse complement.
TTATCTAGATTATTTTTCATTAATAATAAAGATAGACGTAATTATAATTAGTTAGTCACTTTAACATATGCCAATTAGAATAGAAATTAGTTTAACTTATTAGTTATTTAATGTTGTTGTTGTTTCACAATCACAGTAGCTTTAGGCTTATGTTTGTTATTATCTCTTACAAGGTTCATATAAAGGTTTTGTTAATCCTTAAACATAATAGGCACGTTTATTTAATATTAGAGCACATGCACTTGAAATAGATTTTGTAATATGGGAGATTTTTAGTTATTAATAAGTAACTTGATATATTTTATTTTTCTCCTATAGATTTTGTAGTACAGAAGGAAAACTCTGATATAAAATGATATCCATAAATCCAAATAAATTTGTGTATTCCATTTTGGTTGTTAACATGTAATACTACTTATTTTTAATTCATTATTCATACATGACAGGTATGCTGGCGAGGACTTTTTCGCTAAGTGTCTTCACATTGCTGCTAGGTTGAAGAACAAAACCACTCGTGATGTGGCTTTTAGGTTGACACTGGTATAAACTTTCTTTCACGTATTCATTCATTTATATCCTACAGTTATTTTTTTTAAGTAATTTTAGAGAGATAATAACATACTTTTATTTTATTTAATTTAACATCTATCAATTTATACGTATAACATTTATAATTACATATTTATTATTCTAAAAAAAAGTTAAAGTATTTTTGGTCATCAGTTAGCTATCAATATTTAAAATAGAATACAAATTAAAGTATTTTTTAGATTATTAGATTAAAGAGATTAAGATGATGACTAAAAATATAGAAAAAAATAATAAATTCTGATTATCTGATTTTTTTATCTAAAATTATTTATTTATTTTAACAATAATTAAAAGATACAAAATTAAAAAACAAACTTTTCAAATCCATTAAAGAAAAACTTAAAAAAGCAAGTTATTATGACTTCTTTCTTCTTAAATTATGACCCCAAACATTTTCGTTTTTGTTATTTATAAGTTATAACTAACAACTGCTCGTTGTTATTTTGGTTAAGAATTTGGTTTAATCATCATATGTTTACTATTTTAATAGGTCATATGAATTTTTTATTTTTTCAGATGAAAAAATATAATGATGAAAAAATGAGGATTTCTCAACTGAAGGAACAGACATCAGTTGCGTTGCGCGAGGCTAATGAATTAATTAATTATCATCGTTGTGAAATTAACAGATGGGTTCAGTTGGCAAATGAACAAGCATATGTATTGAAGCAGTTAGAAGCTCAAGAGGCAATGTTTCAGGATAATATAAACTTTCAAGTTGCACCAAATATAGTTGACCTTTGAGTTATAAATATAAATACTGATCTCAATTATAGTAGTTAGAATCTCAATTTAATTTTTACAATTTTTTAATATTATGATTGTAAATGAGTCAATTATTTTTTAAAAAAAATTGTACTCACAATTTTATGATTTAAATTTTGTTAAAAATTTATGTTTTACATCTTAATTTATTTTTTTAATTTTACATAAAATTTCGAGTTTTTCAACTTTGATCCCAATTCTAATCTTCTTTGTGGTAGGAAACGTCTAATATATTTCCATGCTAACTAATTGAACGATTTATATTTTGTTTTTCACACATGGGAATAATTAATATATGCTTGTAGAATTTAGTTTGGCTAATTGTAAACAGAATCATGCCCAAAAGATAAAATTGTTGATCGAATCATACAATCACGCACTAACAAATACTAGGTCTTTTCATTGGATAAGCAATGTGTCTGTTTCATTTTTTTTAAAAATTACTTTTTTTACTAAATATTACTTTTGTTATTTTCCTATATATAAATGTTATAAAATATTAAAATTAAATGAAAACAGCAGTTTTCAATAAATAAATAAATAGAATTGAATCTGTTTCAGACCCGGCTCTCAGGTCTCTTCTCGAAACGGTCAACAAATTCGGATACCCAGAATTGGGCCATCAACACGGCCCAAAATAAATCAATAACTTCCAATACTCCAGCCCATGTTCGAATTTAAATACCTCCCTTATCTTAGTTAGATAAGATAAGATAACTACCACCAGCTATATAAAGGGAGGCAGAGGCGCTCTTAGGTACGTTACTCATTCTCTTCACACATACCTCTTAGATTTATTCTAACTTGAGCGTCGGAGTGTCTTTGCAGGTACCACCTCCTGCCACTCCAATCAGATGATCCAGCAACTGCCTTGATTCGCAAGTCCTTGATCCATCCCACTATCCGTATTGGAGACCTCTGATACATTGGTGCCGTCTGTGGGGACTGCCAAGTTTTGGCGGCATGACGGAGAATCTCGAGGAACAGCCCTCAAGCCACCACCATGACTCAAACCTGTGAAGCTCAGCACCCAAACTTCGGGACAATATCCCACTCACCCACAGGAGGATAACCAGTGCCATGCATTGCTAGCCAACCCTTGACCGGTAGCAATAGAAGGAGGACGATCGTCAGCTCGACAAAATCCGAGCACCCGATGGCCTAGGAGAAGAGCCAATCCAGATAATCCAAGAACATTTTCTCAGAGTACAAAACCTCGAAGGCCGAGACACATCAAAGGAGCGATATCACCCGGAACACGCAAGTCAAGCAACCTCCAAGACCCGATCGCATCGTGAACCCAAGAACAACAGTTCATCCAAACAATGACATGGCAAACGACGTGACCGTAACGTTTCCAAAGATCCGGACCACCACTGCGATGAGGACGACCGAAGGCACTGCCGGGAGACCAAGCGAACACGAAGCGAGCATGTGATAATGGGAGCTACCCCATTCACTGAGAAAATCCTAAAAGTCAAACTCCTAAAAGGGTTTGACAAACCCACCAACATGAAGTATGACGGCACCAAAGATCTCTAGGAACACCTAACGGCCTTCGAGGCCAAGATGAACTTGGAAGGAGTCGCTGATGCGATTCGATGCAGGGCCTTTCCGGTAACCTTAACCAGCCACGCAATCAAGTGGTTCAATGCCCTCCCGAACAGCTCTAAAGCCAGTTTCGACGATGTTTCTAGGAACTTTATGGCCTAGTTCACCACCAGGATCACCATAGCAAAACATCCAATCAGCCTACTCGGGATCACCCAAAGACAAGACGAATCCACTAGGAAATACATCGACAAGTTCAATGATGAGTACCTAACGGTCGACGGACTTACGAACTCGGTCGCCAGTCTTTGTCTGACCAACAGCCTCATGAACGAAGACTTCCGAAAGGATCCTACCACCAAGCCAGTCTGGACCATGCACAAAATCCAAAATGTCGTGAGAGAATACATAAACGACGAAGAGGTCAGCCAAGTCATGGCCGCAGTAAATGACAGCACAGTACCTCGTAGCAACCCGCTACCAAAAAATAACCCAAAAGAGTACTTCAAATCTGTTGCCCCCATCGACTATCTAGGGTAAGGAAGTTCACGAACTACACCCCCTACCCGCCCCCATCATAGAAATCTATCACCAAATAGTGGAACGAGGCATCCTTTTGAAGGCGTGACCACTGAAGGAATGGACAGGCGGCAACAAGAGTCTATTGCGATTACTACCGAAAATACAAACATAAAACTCAAGATTGCTTTGACTTAAATGACGCTCTCAAACAAGCCTTCTGAGACGGAAAACTCCACGAGTTCGCCAAGATCATCCGATAACCCAGGCAACCTGAAAGAGAAAGATCACCAGAATGCAAAGGACGCAACCCGAGGGCGATATGGCAGGCACCCCAAGAACACTCGAAAACCGATCCTTCATATAGTAAACATCATCACTGGAAAGGACGCACCGAAAAGGTCAGAATCAGCACTAAAAAAGAACCTCAAAGTCCTAGCCATTAAAAATGAAGCACCAAACTCTTCAGTTCCAGCGGCGATCACGTTCTCCCCCGATGACTGCCAACATGGCACCTCAGTGGAAGACGCCGTATTCGTCATCTCGGCAAGGATCAGAACTGGACTGGTGAAAAGAATATTGGTCGACACCGGAGCTGATTCCAACATCCTCTTCAGAGGAGTCTTCGATAATCTAGGTCTTCGAAATGAAAATCTGCAAAGCCACCATAATGAGTTGACCGGACTCAGAGTCAACTTTCTCAAACTGGATGGTTCCAGAGTGTTACGTACCACTAACTATTGGAATCGGAAGCCAGAGGAAAACCATCCTCTCTGAGTTTGTGGTCCTTAAGGATTTCACTACCTACAACATCATCTTCAGAAGAAAGATGATAAACGATTTATCCATTGTCATCTTTACCAAGTTCCTAATCATGAAGTTTCAGGCCAACAACGGCACCATCGGAATGATACACGGGGACCAAGAAGTCGCAGTGGAGTGTGACAACACCAGCTTGGCACTCTACAAGAGATCCCAAGACGTAGCAGGAATCTTTCTCGTCGACCTTGACACACTCCAAGACGGCAGCCCCAACCAAAACAGAAAGGAGACATGGAGAAATTGCAAATAGGGCAGACAAAGGAGGAATTCACATTCATTAACAATAACCTACCCTACGACCTGAAGAGCGATCTGGTTAAACTCCTAAAACAAAAGAGGGACTTATTCGCATTCACCCAACCAACATGTCGGGCATATACCCTAATATAATGTCGCACCGTTTGGCTGTAGACCAAAAAGCCAAACGGTGGCTCAGATGAGAAGGAAAATGTCACCCGATCGAGCATTCAAAGTTAGAAAACAAGTCAAAGCTTTGCTCGAAGTATGTTTCATCTGGGAACTCCCTTATACGACCTAGTTGGCCAAGGTTGTACTAGTCAAGAAGGCAAACAGCAAGTGGTGAATGTGCATCAATTACACGAACTTGAACAAAGCCTGTCCCAAAGACACCTTTTTCCTACCAAACATTGACGAACTAGTCGATGCTGCCTCGGCACATCAGTACCTCGGCTTCATGGACGACTACTCTGGGTACAATTAAATACCCATGCACTGGCCTGACAAGGAGAAAACCGCCTTTGTAACCCTCCGATGACACGTACTGATACACGGTCATGCTATTCGGGTTAAAAAATACTGGGGCCACCTACCAAAGGCTCATTACCGAAATCTTTAGAGATCTCTCCGGAACCAAGCTGGAGGTTTACATTGATGACATGCTCGCCAAAACCCAAACCAGTGAGGAGCTCATCAATGACCTCGAACTCATATTGGGTAGCTTAAGGAAACACCGAATGCGCCTTAACCCGACGAGGTGCACCTTCGAGATAGAAACTGGGAAGTTCCTAGGCTTCATGATCACTCAACAGGGGGTAGAGAAAAACTCGGAAAAATGTAAGGCTATTCTTGAGATAAGCAGCCCGGCAAGTCTCAATGACGTCCAAAGGTTAACCAGACGGTTAGCCATCCTTTCCCACTTCCTCAGAGCCTCGGCCAAGAAAGCTATCCCTTTCTTCAAACTCATGAAAAAAGGTATAAGTTTTAAATGGGAACCCAAGTGCGAATAAGCCTTTTAACACTTCAAAAAATTGTTGGCAGAACCTCCCATACTCTTCAAACATAGAACTGAGGAAATTCTTTACCTCTACTTATCCATAATGGAGGAAGCACTAGCCACGACGCTCGTCTGAGAAGACGAGCAAAAAATATAAAGCCCCGTATATTTCATAAGCAAGGTCTTCCAGAGTGCGGAAACATGCTACTCCCGACTCAAAAAGCTCACCTTCGCACTACTTACGGCATCCCAATGCCTTCAGCATGCAATACTTTCAGGTTTATCCCATTACGGCCCAAACGGACCAGTAGGCAATTGCTACAAAAACCAAACCTCGCAGGGTGGATGCTCGCATGATCTATTGAGTTATCACAATACTAAATCGGATTCGAAGCTAAGAACTTTATTGTGGCCCAGGCCTATGGTAGACTTCATTGTCGAAATACCCCAGGAAACTGATGAGTCCATATTTGATGAGATATTTTGGCTTGATTTGAGTAGATTTCATCACATAAACTCACACTTATTCACTTAAATAGCATACTTTTGTGTTTTCTCCCTAAATTAATCCTAAATGTGAAAACATGCATTTTTGTGCTTAAATTGAGCAATTTAATTTCACTTTTATGCCATTCATTGCCGTGATATGTTTTGTGAGTGATTTCAGATCATAGAGGCAAGGTTGGCTAGGCAAAAGTGGAAGAAAACATGTACAAGGGAGAACACATGAAGAAAACAAGGAAAGACACACACAGTCATGTGTGCGTGCACACAAGAAGGAATTAGCATGTGTGCGTGCACACAACCCTCTGTGCGTACGCACAAGTGGCGAAACAGTAAAGTGTGCGTACACACACACCTGTGCGTACGTACAGGACCCAGCGCGTGACTTCATTAACGAAGCACGTGGCTCGCGATTTTGAGGCCCTTTTGGCCCAGTTTTGGAAGGCTAAAGCTGGAATTATGATGCTATATCAAAGGGGAATGAAGACATTAGCTTAGGGGACTCACTTAGATAGTTTGAGAACATAATTTTAGAAGTAGGAGTAGTGTAGTTAGAAAGCTCTCTTAGGGTTTCATTTTCATTTCCGTTGTAGCATTTTATAGCAAGTTTTTATTTTGGATTTTGCTTCTTTGATTGTAAGTACTCTCAATTTCTCTTTAATTACATAGTTTTTATTTTTTTCTCTTGGCTCAAGTGCTTTGTTCATATTTCTAATTTTGATTTCTTGAAGTTTTGATTGATGCATTTAATGTTTTATGCTTTCTTTATGTTTGTTTGGATGTTTATTGTTGGTTTTATGAATAGTTGGTTATAGTTTTCCATTCTCCTTTGCAAATTCTCATGTTTTGGTTTTATTCCCACAAGGTGTTTGTGAAAATGCTAATTATGGATTTTGAGTAGATTTTCACACCTTGACTTGGGATTTGAGTTCCTAGGATACTAGAGTCATAATGTCCAATATTTAGTGGTAATTCTTGGGTAGTTAGTTGACTCTTGTGTCTTTTGAAGCTAGCTTTTTACCAATTAATTTGGTAAGTTAGCTAGGACTTAGGGATCAAGGTCAATTATGCTTGTTTAACTTGCTCATCGGTGATAGGGGTTAATTAAGCGAGATTGACTCATCATAATTACCATAGTTGTGGTTATGGCAATGATAGGATTCCTTGGATCCTCATTCCCAAGTCAAGGCTTCTTTATGCATTTTATAGTATTTTCACTAGCTTTGACCGTATTTTCCTTTTACTTGCATTAATATCAATTTTGATCATTTCGTAGTTCTTTCATTTTTTAGTTCTTTTAATCTTTCATTTATTGATTTTAAAACCCCTTTTTGCCTAACAACCGAAAATGTGACACTTCAATTGCATTCTGAGGGAAAACGACCCGAGGTTTCATTAATCTCAATTTATATATTTGATTTGAATTAAACTTTGATGTTTGGGATTGAATTTTCGGTTTGGAATATACTCACAACGAAACTATTTTATCTAATTTTCGAACCGGTGCAAATCCTAATCTATTAGAAACGAATCCACAAAACCTTGGAGCTCTACGTTGACAGCTCATTGAACACCAGCTTAGAAGAAGCGAGAATAATACTGGAAAATGGGAATGGATTCACCTTCGAACAATCCATTCGATACAAGTTTTTGATCTCCAATAAACAAGCTGAATATAGAGCCCCCTAGCCAGATTGTTGTTAGCAGAGATGTCGGCACAAAATTGCTAGAGGTATGCAACGACTCCCAGGTAGTCAGCTCCCAAATTAACAGAGGCTACCAAACACGGGACCCATTATTATAGCAATACCTTGCCAAGGTGAATGAAATAGTGGCCAAGTTTGATGGAATAACCGTCCAGCACATTCCCAGGGAACGAAACGTAAGGGCCGATCTACTCTCGAAATTGGCAAGTACCAAATCAGACTTGGAAAACTGAAAATTGATTCAAGAGATCATCAAGAGACCATCCGTCTTGGTCACAAACTCGATCGACCTCCCCATCACAAGCCAGCATTCCTAGACCTTCCCAATTCTCCAATACCTCACTAACAGAAACCTACCTGAGGATCCTAAAGAGGCAAAACGCATCAAATGGGAAGCAACGAAGCACACCACAATAGCGGGAAAATTGTACGAGCGTGGACTATCACAGCCCTTCCTCAAATGCATAGAACCCGGTGACACGAACTTCATACTTCGTAAAATCCATGAAGGGTATTGTGGTCACTAGGGAGAAAAACCCTAGCTCAAAAGGTTATCCAAGCAGGGTATTTTTGGCCGTCCATTATTAAAGACTCCCTCTAACTGGTAAAAAACTGTGACAAGTTCCAAATCCACGCCGACTTTTACCAGACCGTCCCTTACCAACTCAGCATCATAACAATAGATCGGCCCTTTGGAACCTGGGGAAATGACCTCGTTGGCCCTTTCTCCATGGCTCTTGGGCAGCTCCGATACCTCATCGTCGCCATCGATTACTACACCAAGTGGATCAAAGTTGAGACCCTGGCCTTCATCACAGCCCCCTAGTGTTGGAAGTTCTTTTGGAGACAAGTTATAACCCAATTTGAGATCCCTGAGAGTGTGATCTTGAATAATAAAACCTAATTTGCGGACAAAAGATTGGGGGAATTCTCAGAAGGCCTCGACATCTCCCAACAATTCAGTTTGGTAGAACAGCCACAAACAAACAGACAAGTAGAAGTCGCCAACAAAATTATAGTGAAGGGCCTCAAAAAATGGCTAGACGGGCTAAGGAATTGTGGGATGAGGGACTCAGATCCGTCCTCTAGTCATGCCAGACCTTCCCCCAAACATCAACCAGAGAAATCCCACTTCGGCTAACATACGGCCTAAAGGCCATCATCCCGGTAGAAGTCGGCGATCCCAGCCCACGGAGGACCGTGGGAGAAAAAGACAAAAAAGTAGAGCAGGACCTTGTAGACCAGGTCAAGAGAATATCCCACCTACAGGAGATAGATCTTAAAATAGAGAATAAGCCTAAGGTACATTCAGCTTGGTACGTTGGACTTTGGACCGGGAGATCTCGTCTTATGACGAAAAGACATTAGTCCCCCCACTCCTGGAGAAGGGAAGCTCACGCCCAACTGAGAGGACCCTTACCAAATCAAGACAGTAATAAAAAAAGGAGCCTATAAGGTCGAATGTTTGGACGAGACCGAGCTTCTGAGATCCTAGAATGCCATCAACTTATGGCGCTACTACATGTAGGAACATCCTCCTAAGCGATGAGATCAAGGTCATTTATATTGTCTTATATTTCCATTGTTGTTTATTTTTTAAGTTGTTTCATCGCATATTTTTTATCTGGCATTCTTTTTTACCCATATCGGGAGGTTTTAACGAGGCCTAAACTTTAAATAAAACTCATTTTTTTTTTTCAAAATATTACCCATCCGATGGCACAAACTAAATGCGGCTACCCCCGGGGATTGATCACCCCAAGACCAGACAACACGGATATCCACAATTAAGCAAGTATCTAACACAACCCACCAAGAGGCCAACTATACGCACAAACAGCTCACCAAGAGGCCACAAATGCATTCTTAAAACCGAGAAAACCGCTTAATCAACAACAAGTGAAACAGTAGCAGCCGAACAAACGGCTTACAAACCAAACAAAGTGTTATGCTAGAAAATGGCCTACAAACTTAGAAAAAATTACAAGAAATTTCATTCCAAATCTGAAGATTTGGCTATCCTTGACGGTTTTGAATGCTCCCACCATGAACACATCCACACAGGGAGTAAGGACCAGGGCTTGAGCCCCCATAGTCTCCTCGGCAGCCGAAATCGCACCCTTGACATCTTCCAGCAACGTCCCCTTTTCCTTTTTTAGCTTTGCCGTCTCGACCCTCAGAGCCTCTGCCAAGCAGGATGGCAACCTTAGACTCGGCATCTGAGCCCCGTTGTGTTCACCAGCCAGTTGAGTGAGGAGCGAAGTTTTCACCTCGAAAAGGCAGAGAAGTTCGATCCCAGTGTCTTCCACGTCCTTAATGGCCTTCAGGAGAGCCGACTCCGCCACCTTCATCTTTTCGTTCAACTTCCCATCATCTGGCTAGGACTGACGAAGCTTTCCATCCAACAACCACACCTGGGCCAGCACCGGCTTTGCCTTTTGGACTATAACAGTGGAATGGAGTATGGTTCGGTACACCGACTTTGCCTGACCGGCGACGCCACAATTATAATAACCCGAGTTTTGAAAAATTTAATTTATTATATTTGTTAAGAATTTTATTCTAAGAGATTTTTTTACTAAAAGTATTTAAATACAACTGTATGATACTTTGAATTTAAAAATAATTAGGAGTTATATGCAATTTTCATAATAGTTGGAATTTAAATTAATTAGGATTTTTATATAAATCTTTAATATAATTGGATGTTTGGTATAATTGAAATTATAATTTTAGTAATTAAAAAATAAGAAAGAATTGTATAATTTAATCTAAGTAATTTCTATTATGAATAATTTATGATTTAATTTGAGTTCCTTATTTTTAGAAAATAATCTATTAAGAATGATTAAAATGATTTTATAAATTCTTTGAGTTTAAGTTAATTAATGTTCTTGTAAACTTTATTTTATATAATTTGAAATTAAAGTTCTGGTAATAGAAAAAATAATAAAAAGTTATATCATTTAATTTGAATAATTAGTATTTTGGGTTTAAACTGTATTTTATCAAATGTGATTAATATGTTTATTTTATAAATTAAATTAGAAATAATTATTTGAAGTTAGCGATATATTAAAAAATAGTATTCTTAAATATTTTTAATGGAGTACATTTGATTTTAAAATTATTATTCTACTCTCCAATTTCATCAAAATATCTATTCTATCTTTATTTTTTTTATAAAATACCTAATTTCTAATCCTAAATTCCCAAATCAGAAATCCTAATTTCCAAATAGAAAATCCTAACCCTTTCCCTTTCTAAAATTTAAAAACAACACACGCACACAGGGAAAGAGGGGGGGAATCGAGGAAGAAAAAAGGGAAAGAGGGAAGGAGAGTGAGACGGCGCCGATAGGCATCGCTGCCATCGTTGTTGTCGCCGTGTCGGCGTCAAGAAACAGAGCCATATGAAAGAGAGAGATCGACGGAGAGGCAGAAAGGGAGACACAAGAAGCCGTCGCACTCCGCTGGTGCCACAAAGCCGTCGGTGTCGTGCTCTGTCGCTGTCGCCTCAGGCTGTCAATGTCAACGTCGCCGTCGCACCGCTCTTGCCGAGCCGCCGTTGTGTCAGGAGATTGAAGCAGAGAACGGATGACATAGAGAAAGGGAGAAGCACGACGGAGGAGAGGGATGGGAGTGTTCCGTTACCATCTTCTCACCCAATTACCGCTACTAGGGTTTACCGCCTCCGCCTTAGAGCCTCTACCGTTGCTGAGAGGAGTTCGCAGGAGAGAGAAGGACAGTAAAAGAGGAGGAAGTGGGTCCTCCGCTACTGCCATGACCGCCGTTGAGTTGCAAGCTGTCATTGGAAATAATGGTGGAGATGTTGTCGCTGCCAGAACCACTGAGGAGGTTGTTGGGACTGCTGCTTGTGTGGCTATGCTGTGGTTGTTGTAGCTGACGTCACAGTCACCACCCGAATGTCTTAGAATTGCTGTTGTCTTACCCCAATTCAAGTTCAATATTACTACCCTGGTCTAGCCTTTTCCCCTAGTTTCGCTTCACTTTTACGATCTGACCTGCCTTGGTCTCATTTATCTATTTGTTCTAGTTTTAATTTCATTTTAGTTTTGGTATTGCCTTGAATTTTTAAAGTTGTTTCTGCGTTTGATTCCATGAAATTCAAATTCTGTTGTAACCATTGTCACTACTGTAGAAAATTGACACTGATACAAATTAGGAAGAGAAGGGAATTATCGCATTTAAATTCCACGATTTTGGCTAATTGAGGTAGGAAATTGTTTAAAAATTAAAAATGTTTTGGACTTGAATACCTGATTAGTTCAGTGAAATTAATGCAAATGAATGAATGCCTATGATTCAAATGATTTTCTACTGTGATTGAGGTTGCGGCTGATTTGGTTATTAATTTGTCGATTTTGAGCTTTTCATTGAAATTGGTTTTCATTGATTCTGAATGACAGATTTAGAAATGTTAATTTGACATGCTGATTTTGTTAGGTTGAGGTTGAATAGGGGGAATCCGTGAAGGGTGGTAACCTCTGGCTTTTAGGGGAGGTTCTGCCAAAAGTTTTGTAAAAATTTAAAAAGTTTTGGAGGTTGGTTTAATGAGAAATGAGTTCCCTAATTTCAATTTATGTATATGGTTTATGATTTAACTTACATGATTTTAAATAATGACAAAAAGAGATTTATTTAATTAGTTGAAGTTTTAAAAGGCAAATTACTTTATCAAACCACAAGTTCGGATTTAGGAAGTGTGAGAGGAAATAGTCTTAATAGAGTTAGGTGATGGACTTGAAGGAAAAAGAGATACTTGAGAAAGGATGTAGTTGAGTTTTGATTTATAAGAGTTTTTGTGATAATGGTTGCAGAATTTGGGAGTATTATATTGAACTTTAGGATTTAGAGAAATTTGGCTTGTCAATTTATAAAGTGATTAATTAGAGAAATGATTTAATGAGATTGAAGAGGTTATGCTGAGTTTGAGTTAGATTGTTTTTGGCTATGAAAGATTATATTTTATTTTGAGTTAGTATACAACCTTGACCTCGATTCTAGAGTGTCCTATTTAGAGATCTCATACCTGCAAGCCAATGGCCTAAGCCTCACCTAGTTAATGATAGGGGTGCGGAGTAGGATTTTGGTGGAGTTGTTGATGAGTATATTGAGAGTTGTGATTTAAATTGAGATAAATAAATGCTGAGATTATAATGATTGATGATGATTTTGTTATTAACGATCAGATTAGTGATGATTATGAATGTGGTGATGATTCCAGCTGATTATAGTAATGTGAGATAATGACTATGATTGATGATAATGGTTATGTTATTGGTGACACGATTTGTGATGAATGAAACATGATTGTGAATGATGTGGATATTGATGATTTACGATTGAAATATTCATATGGCTTATGTATTTAAATTATCTAAGATACGAGTTTTTCAGGGTAGACGCAGTGGCTTGCCATCTCTTGCTTTAGGTTGAGAGTCGATACTCTATTGACCATTTGTCGCAAGAGGTGACTGGGTACTTTAACTCCTTGGGTTCTCCCATGGGCATGCATATGTATATATATTAATTTGAGTTTGGGGTTTTTCCTATGGAAATTTTTTAGCTTAGGAATGTGCGATGAGCTTGGGGTTTTTCCTATGGAAATTTTTTAGCTTGGGGATGTGCGCACAGAGGGACTATCCAATGGTTAGCTATCAAGACATGTCTGGTTGGCTATATAACCGACAGATGAGACTCATCAACCGTAGAACAGGCATGTATCATATGTAACACCCTAATTACCCTAAGCCTTAACTCGCGCCATAAAGCAAAGCTCATACGTATTTATATATAGAAAGGAATAATAATTCTAGAAGCCCGATGAAGAAATAAGCTCAAAAACAGAGTTTGAAAAGTGCAAAACGTTCACATGAAGCTACACTAATCGAGGCACAAAATATACGTACAGATATCAAGAAATATGTTGATATATAAGAGCATAATAGTATAAAGATCTAGCCGCAGCCTGCAGAGTTTAAGTCGGCTAGTTATATATATAGACAATACAGAGTTTTTGAAAGTAAAACAGCTTATACAATATTTCTCTCAAAGTAAGCCTCTAAGGCATAGATAACTACAAAAGTCAGAGATTTACAAAAAATAAACCAAAAGACTTCTAAAACATAGCAAAGATCCTCCGCTCTGTCACCATCAAGCAACTCACGGAGGTGGGTTGCGACCTGCATCTGAAAAACAACAATAGAATATGGTATGAGAACTAGAGATTCTTAGTATGGTAACAGTGCCCAGTGATGTAAGATATAAGACTCCGGGACGCCAGAGGCAATCCTAGAACTTCATATCCATCACAAGATTCAAGCATAAAACATAAATAAATTTAAAACCTTAACTTTAAAACCACAATAAAAAAGGATAATCTAACTTAGTGAATTTCTAAATCTAACAATTTTCTACTGTCTCACAGCCTTCGCCAGCCTAACCGCCATGCGATCCCATCGCCACCACCTTCCAAACCTCCTCAATCCCAGTAGAAAATACAAGTAATTAGAAGCATGGATATCAAGTAATTCAATAAGCAATTAGGCATGTTATACAATTAGGTAAACAATACAAGTCGGCAAAGCAAACAAACAGATAGAAATTACACATGATGAATGCCTGTCCTATTTGGCTATGATATCACATTGTCGGTTCAATTGCCAACCAGACACATCTTCATGGAGATGTCGCTCTTCGGTCTCATAATGGAAACCCCCGAGATATCGTGCCCGAAACACGGTCCAGGATATAGTGCCTACATACTCTAGTGATTCCGAAGAGATGCGAGCGGGATACTCTTATCACAGACCTCACATCTTAATGTAAGCAGAACTAACCACTGCCCTTACACTGCCACCGTGACCTCGACAAGCGGGATTAACCACCGTCCTTGCCAGGTGCATAGCGTCTCAACAATCTCAGTTTAAAAATATTACATCAGTGATTTGCAAAATCATTTCATTCAGTACTCAGTAGTTCACCACTTCCACAAATCATTGTCAGTAATCATCAATACAATACTCCGCCTTCTCACTCAATCAAATCCGTCCTCATTACTCCAGGAACCTAAGTCTTCATTTTTTAAATTCATGTAAAACTCATCTAATTAAGTCACTAATTCTCTTTTATAAGTCCTTAAGCCTAACTACAAAACATTACCCTTAAACTGCATCTTGAAGAAGTATAGAAAGTTTGAAGAACCCTTAAAAATAACGGAAATCATTTTTCAGCAAAACAGGGGTCTCGCGTACGCAAGCCTTTGCCTCGCGTACGCATGCTGTTGAAAAGGGTGGTCGCGTACGCAACCGCCTGCTCGCATGCGCAAGATGTCCAACCTGAAAAAGTTGCTCGTGTCGCGCGTTAAAGTTCACGTACGCAAGGGTTCATTTTTGAATAGCTCCCATACGCGTGCAGTGTTCGCATACGCGAGATACCCAACCGGTATAGTTTGGTCGCGTCGCGTGCACTGGGTAGCGTACGCTGCCCACACCAGACTTAGAAAATTTTCAAATGTTGCATATTCAGTTTTTGGTACCAAACTTTAAATAGTCATAACTTTCTCTATAAAAATTCGTTTTCTTCAAACCTTATATCAATTTGAAGCTCTCAAAGAAAAATTTAATTTAAAACAATTTTTATTCAATTTCAAGCTTTGAGGCTCAAGTTATGATCCATCAAATTTCACCAAAAACTGGTTTTTACCAAAAACAACAAGGTTCTCAACTTTCCAAAATTCACAACCAAAACCAAATTAAAATCACACCAACTCCAATTCACATCAGATCTTATCATTTGTGTCACAATTCACCACTCATATTATATAATCCTCAACCCCAAATATCAATTTTATCACCCTAAAACCATTTCTCAACTAACAAACTCATCAATCATCATTCTATTACTACCAATCATAATAATCCACCTCATTTAACCTCAATTTCAATCTTCAACATCATTTATCAACATCAACACCACAATTCATCAAAATAACCAAAATCAAATCATCAAATCATCAAACATCATCATGCAACAAATTCAACAAACAATTCAATCCAAACCTATCCTATGGGTCACTAGTCTAAGTGTCCAGAAATATTATATATTACATAGAGAAAACCGAAACCATACCTTAGCCAATTCTCAATATACCAAAAATCAAAGATTGAGTCCGAACAAGCTTCCAATCACCAACAAATCACCAACTCACATTCCAAGCTCCAAATCAACTCCAACAAGTGCAAGAACTTAACTAAAACCATATAAATTACCATAATTCAATACGTAGGATTTGCTGACGGGACGCAAATCGGAGCACCATAGCTCGAGTTATGGCCACCGGAAGTTGTATGTGACTAGTGACAATAGAGGAAAAGCTCTCGCCTCTCTCTTCACTTCAGCTGCTGGTGTGTGTGGTGTTTAATGAAGAATGAGGCCGAAATGAGCTCATTTAAGTGTATTTATATGTTGGGCTTGGGCCCATCTTGGACCCGGTCCAACCCGTTAGCGTTTTTGACCCATTTGACCCAACTTTGGGCCAAACCTTTTAGATTAATGCCCAGTTTTCGATTCTAATTATTTTCCTATGTTTTTCTTCAGTTTTTATCTCTCTCGCACAATACTGGACATATTTAAGCCAGTACTGCCGGTTAATTTACCGGTTCAAAATTTTATGCGGTTTTTCGCAGAAAAATCTACTGAATCCAAAAATCATATTTAAATTGTCTAATTAACATTCTAAATTTGTGGATCCTATTTTGGGAAATTTAATTATTTAATTAAACGGTTAATTAATCGCAGTTCTTACGTTCTCCCCACCAAATAAGAAATTTTGTCCTAAAAATTTAGTGATTACATGAGAATAGCTTGGGATAATCCTTCTGTATCTCGGACTCCGATTCCCAAGTATGCTCTTCTACTCATGCTCTCTTCCAAGCAACTTTAACTAGTTGAACTTCCTTTCCTCACACATTCTTCACACTAGTATCGTTAATCCGCACCGGTGTTACTTGAAACGTCAAGTTCTCTTTTAACTCAACTGACTCAGGCTCTAACACATGAGCTGCATCCGATATGTACTTGCGGAGTTATGACACGTGGAATACATCATGTAAGTTAGACAAACGCGGTGGCAAAGCTACTTGATATACCACCGGCCCAAATCGTCTCAAAATCTCAAATGGGCCAATGAATCTCAGATTCAGTTTCTTAGTTTTAATCGCCCTTCCTATCCCAGTTGTCGGAGTAACCCTCAGAAATACATTCTCACCCACTTCAACTTCTGATGGTTTCCTTCTCTGATCCGCATAACTCTTCTGTCGGCTCTGTGCAGTTAGAATCCTCTCCCAAATCTTCTTAATCTTCTCAGTAGTCTTAGCTACCAAGTCAGGACCGAAAACACTTGCTTCACTGACTTCATACCAACACACCGAAGACTAGCACTTCCGTCCATACAAAGCCTCATACAGAGCCATTCCGATGGTCGTATGAAAGCTGTTGTTGTACGCAAACTCCACCAATGGCATGTAAGGGTCCCAACTTCCCGGTTGATGCAAGACACACGCCCTTAGCTTATCTTCCAACATCCGAGTAGTCCATTTTGACTGTCCATCCATTTGCGGATGATATGCTGTGCTGAGATATAGCCTCGTACCAAAAGCTCTTTAGAATGCTCCGTAAAATCTTGATGTGAATCAGGGATCACGGTCCAACACTATGCTTGATGGTACACCGTTCAACTTTACAATCTCCTTGATGTACAACCTCGCCAACTTTTCCATTGAATAGTTCGCTCGGATAGGCAGAAAATGAGCGAACTTGGTTAAGCGATCCACGATCATCCAAACCGCATCAAATCCCGACCTAGTCCTCGGTAAACCGGTTACAAAATCCATCATAATTTCTTCCCACTTCCACTAAGGAATCCCAAGTGGCTGTAATATTCCCGACGATCTCTGGTGTTCTATCTTCACCTTCTGACATGTCAGACACTTTGATACAATTGTAGCTACATCATTCTTCATTTCAGGCCACCAGAACATCTTCTTTAGATCATAATACATCTTCGTACTTCCTGGATAAATAGAAAACCCATTGTTATGAGCTTCCGACAACAACTCTTGTCTCAAACTTTTGACTTTCGGCACAAAAATTCTCCCCTTATACTTCCATAATCCTTCATCATCCTTAGAAAATTCTCCATGCCTCTTCTTACCAATCGGTTGGAACATCTTTTGAAGTTCTTGCTCATTTTGTTGAGCCCTCTGAATCTCTGACTTAATAGTACTTGAAATGCACAATTGGTTTAAACAGGCTTCTCCGTCAACTTCACCAATATCCAGCTTGAGTTCTGTAAACCTATCTACTAGCTCTGTTTCTTTGATCCTCATCCAAGCAACAATCAAAGACTTTCTACTCAAAGTATCCGCTAGCACATTAGCCTTCCCAGGGTGATAACTTAATTTAAAATCATAATCCTTTAGAAGCTCCATCCATCTCCTTTGACATATATTGAGCTCTTTCTGATCAAAGATATACTTAAGACTTTTGTGATAAAAACAAAGACTCTAAAAGTCACTCCATACAAGTGGTGCCTCCAAATCCTCAATGCAAACATAATCGCCACTAATTCCAATTTATGAGTTGGGTAATTCACCTCATGTGGTATGAGCTGACGCGATGCATAAGCCAGCACGTTCCGGTGTTGCATCAACACGCAACCCAAACCCTTTAAAGAAGCATCAGAGTATATTTCAAAAGGCTCATGTGGTTCAGGTAGAATTAAAACTGGCGCTGAAGTCAACTTTTGTTTCAAAGTTTGAAAACTTTGCTCACACTCCGATGTCCACACAAATGGTACCTCTTTCCTTGTTAACTTAGTCATTAGTAATGCATTTCGAGAAAGTCCCTCGATGAATCTTCGGTAATATCCAGCCAAACCCAAGAAACTCCTAACCTCAGTCACCGTAGTTGGTCTCTCGCATTCCATCACTGCCTCCACTTTCGAAGGGTCCACCGCTATTCCATCCTTACTCACCACGTGACCTAAGAACTTCACTTCATCTTTTCAAAACTCACACTTCAAAAACTTGGCATACAATTTTTGCTCCTTCAGGATTTGCAACACAACTCTCAAGTACTCTTCATGCTCCTTCACCGTCTTTGAGTAAACTAAGATGTCGTATATGAAAACCACCACGAATTTGTCCAAAAAGGGACAAAATACTCTGTTCATGTAATCCATGGACACAGTAGGTGCATTCCTCAACCCAAAGGACATCACTGCAAATTCGTAGTGTCTATAGCGTGTTCTAAACATAGTTTTCAGAATGTCATCCTCCTTCACCCTTATCTGATGGTAACTAGATCTCAGATCAATCTTGGAGAACATCCCAACTCTTTGCAGTTGATCCATTAAGTCGTTGATTATAGGAAATGGGTACTTGTTTTTCACAGTCACTTTGTTTAACTGCCGGTCCACGCAAAGTCACATTCCTCCGTCCTTCTTCTTCACCAATAAAATTGGCACTCCCCACAGAGATACACTCGGTCGAATGAACCTCTTATTTAGAAGCTCCTCTAATTGGGTCTTTAATTCTACCAGCTCTACCGGAGCTATTCTATACGGCACAATTGACACTGGTCCAGCTCTTGGCACCAAGTCAATCGCAAATTCAATCTCCCTTTGAGGTGGGAATTCAGGAATATCCTCAGGAAAATCTCTAACCACCGGAATTTGGTCTAACCTCTGCTTATCACCTAACACATTCGCAGCCAACAATATATAACCCTGGCACTCTTCTCCACTACAGTTCATTAAAATAGAGTTCAGATAATAACCTTCAGCTACCACTGCTCCTCATTCTCTTTCCGGCATAAACCGAATAGATTGCTCAAAGCAATCCAACAAAACCCGATTCTTGGACATCCAGGCAAATCCCAAAATCATCTCCAACCCAACCATTGGCAAACAGATTAAGTCATGAACAAATTCTCTATTCTCATCTTTGAAAGATACTTGCGTACAACTCAGCTTTGTCACAACCGTTTGTTACGGGGTATGCACATGCAATTCGAAAGCTAGTTTTGACATTTTCATCCTTAGTTACTCAACCTTATCAAATGCAATAAATGAATGCGAAGCCCCAGTATCATACAATGCAACCAAAATTTTATTACCAAATAAACAGTTACCTCTCATCAAAGGATCCGCCTTAGCAGCATCATTGGCGTTCATAGCAAACACTCGTCCTTGGTGTTGATTCTGAACCGCATTCGGGTTCTTCCCACGAGCGCAATATCTCGCCATGTGACCAGGCAATCCGCAATTGAAGCAACCACCTATACCCAATTTGCATGAGTCGTTCGAATGAAAACGTCCACAACGATCACAAGTTAAATCCGGAGAAACCTTACTCTGATTCCCTCTCCCTTTGGCATGCTGGTACTAATCATAAGTGTTCCTCCTGAAGCCTCCTTGACCTTGAGGTGCATGTCCTCTGATGAGCAGATATTTTATATGCTTTTTGGGGGTAATTTTATGTAGTTTTTAGTATGTTTTAGTTAGTTTTTAGTATATTTTTATTAGTTTTTAGGAAAAATTCATATTTCTGGACTTTATTATGAGTTTGTGTGTTTTTCTGTGATTTCATGTACTTTCTGACAAAAATTGAGGGAGCTGAGCAAAAATCTGATTCAGGCTGAAAAAGGACTGCTGATGCTGTTAGATTCTGACCTCCCTGCACTCGGAATGGATTTTTTTGGAGCTACAAAAGTCCAATTGGCGCGCTCTCAATTGGGTTGGAAAGTAGACATCCAGGGATTTCCAGCAATATATAATAGTTCATACTTTGCTCGAAGATAAATGACGTAAACTGGCATTTAACGCCAGTTCCATGTTCCATTCTGGCGTTAAACGCTAGAAACAGGTTGCAACTTGGAGTTAAACACCCAAAACAGGTTACAACCTGGCGTTTAACTCCAGAAACAGCCCAGGCACATGAAAAGCTCAAGTCTCAGCCCCAGCACACACCAAGTAGGCCCCAGAAGTGGATTTCTGCACTATCTATCTTAGTTTACTCATTTTCTGTAAACCTAGGATACTAGTTTAGTATTTAAACAACTTTTAGAGATTTATTCTATACCTCATAATATTTTAGATCTGAACTTTGTACTCTTTGACGGTATGAGTCTCTAAACTCCATTGTTGGGGGTGAGGAGCTCTGCTGTGTCTCGATAAATTAATGCAATTATTTCTGTTTTCTATTTAAACACGCTTGTTTCTATCTAAGATGTTCATTCACACTTCAATATGATGGATGTGATGATCTGTGACACTCATCACCATTCTCAATCTATGAACGCATGCCTGACAACCACCTCCGTTCTACCTTCGATTGAATGAGCATCTCTTGGATTTCTTAATCAGAATCTTTGTAGTATAAGCTATAATCCATTGGCAGCATTCTTGAGAATCCAGAAAGTCTAAACCTTGTTTGTGGTATTCCGAGTAGGATTCAGGGATTGAATGACTGTGACGAGCTTCAAACTCACAAGGGTTGGGCGTAGTGACAGACGCAAAAGGATCAATGGATCCTATTCCAGCATGAGTGAGAACCGACAGATGATTAGCCGTGCCATGATAGCGCACCTGGACTATTTTCACTGAGAGGACGGATGGTAGCCATTGACAACGGTGATCCACCAACACACAACTTGCTATAGGAGGAACCTTGCGTGTGTGAAGAAGAAGACAGGGAGAAAGCAGTGATTCAAAAGACAAAGCATTTCCAAAACTCCAACATATTCTCCATTACTGCATAACAAGTATTATTTAATCCATGCTCTCTTGTTCATTTACAAGTCAACTGATAATTATAATTGATATCCTGACTAAGAGTTACAAGATAACCATAGCTTGTTTCAAGCCAACAATCTCTGTGGGATCGACCCTTACTCACGTAAGGTATTACTTGGACAACCCAGTGCACTTGCTGGTTAGTGGTACGAATTGTGAAAAGTGTGATTTGTAATTTCGTGCACCATCCTCCTCTCTTGAAATTTTGAGTTCTTGGTGGAAAGTATTTTCCTCGTCCATGGAAGTTGTTTCCTCCACAAGTGTCTCTTGACGATGCTACTTTCTTTGCACACTCCTTAACTACCCTCGCCTTGTTCACAAGCTTGGAAAAGATCCGAATCTCCAAAGGAGCCACAACAGTTATAAGAGCATCCCTCAAGCCTCCTTGGTACTTAATACACTTCTAGCACTCATAGGACTCTGGGACACCTTGGCACACCCTAGAGAACCTACATCGTTCCTCGAACCGACTAATGTAATCCACCACAGACAAAGAGCCTTGCTTTAGCTGCATAAGCTCCAACTCCCTTGCTTCCCAATTCAGGAAAATATTTCTTGTAGAAAGCCATTTGGAATACATCCCAAGGAATGTCGGTATTTGAAAGCTGTAATAAGCGGCATTCTCCTTGCCACCAGTGCTGAGCCTCTCCTAAAAGTTGATACGCTGCAAACTCCACAAATTGGTTAGCCGGTACATGCTGGACTTATAACACACGCTCCATGGCTTGGAACCAGTTATCCACTTCCGTAGGGTTGGTCGAACCTCTGAAAGTCAGTGGATGAACCTTGAGAAATGAGGCCAAGGTCATCGGAGCACCTCCCAAATCATTACCATTTCCTTCCCTATTATTATCCCCGTTTCCATTATCGTTTCTGTTTCCTGCTGGTTGACCTAACCTCTGCACAGCTTGCAAAGTCGCAACAGCATTCGCTTCCATGGTATTAGCCAAGTTGGCCATCACCGCCATGAACTTGGCCTGGTTATTGGCCGGTTGTTCATTCTCAACTCCTCCTCGTGTACGAGTATGACCTCGTTCGCGAGTAGCCATTTGGGTTCCTGTCTACACCAAATAGTCGATATCAAGGTGATCAGTCTCAATATCAAAACCCTAGTGCTTCAATTATCCCAAAAGGCACTCACAAATAAGCATGCTATGCATATATCAAACAGATAACCTAAATAGCATCAAAGAAAAAGACACAGAGTATGCAATGAAGCACAATCGGTCCATCCCTCAGGCTCATGAGGATGAACCGCATTGATACCAGTAAATGTAACACCCTAATTACCCTAAGCTTTACCTCGCGCCGTAAAGCAAAGGTTAATCAAAGTTTACGACAATTCTAAAGCTCATACATATTTATATATAGAAAGGAATAATAATTCTAGAAGCTCGATGAAGAAATAAGCTCAAAAATAGAGTTTGAAAAGCGCAAAATGTTCACATGAAGCTACACTAATCGAGGCACAAAATATACATACAGATATCATGACATATATTGATATATAAGAGCATAATAGTATAAAGATCTATCCGTAACTCGCGGAGTTTAAGCAGGCTAGTTATATATACAGACAATACAGAATTTTTGAAAGTAAAATAGCTTATACAATATTTCTCTCAAAGTAAGCCTCTAGGCTCTAAGGCATAGATAACTACAAAAGTGAGAGATCTACACAAAATAAACCAAAAGATTTCCAAAACATAGAAAGGATCTTCCGTTCTGTCACCATCAACAACTCACTGAGGTGGGTTGCAACCTACATTTGAAAACTAGCAACAGAATATGGTATGAGAACCGGAGGTTCTCAGTATGGTAACAGTGCCCAATGTAAGATATAAGACTCTGGGATGCCAGATGAAATCCTAGAATTTCATATCCATCACAAGATTCAAGCATAAAACATAAATAAATTTAAAACCTTAACTTTAAAACCACAATGAAAAAGGGTAATCTAACTTAGTGGATTTTTAAACCTAACAATTCTCCGCTGTCCCACAGCCTTCGCCAGCCTAACCGCCATGCGATCCCATTGCCACCGCCTTTCAAACCTCCTCAATCTCAGTAGAAAACACAAGTAATAACAATGCAAGTAAAGTATAAGCATGGATATCAAGTAATTCAATAAGCAATTAGGCATGTTATACAATTAGGCAAACAATACAAGTCGGCAAAGCAAACAAACAGATAGAATATGCACATGATGAGTGCCTGTTTTATTTGGCTGTGATATCACATTGTCGGTTCAACTGTCAACCCGACACATCTCCATGGAGATGTTGCCCTTCGGTTTCATTATGGGAACCCCCGAGATATCGTGCTCGGAACATGGTACAGGATATAGTGCCCGCACACTCCAGTGATTCCGAAGAGATGCGAGCGGGATACTCTTGCCACGGACCTCACATCTCAACTTAAGCAGGACTAACCACCGCCCCTTACACCGCCGTTACGGCCTCGACAAGCGGGATTAACCACCGTCTTTCCCAGGCGCATAGCAACACAAACATCTTAGTTTAAAAATATTACATCAGTGATTTTCAAAACCATTTCATTCAGTATTCAGTAGTTCACCACTTCCACAATTCATTATCAGTAATCATTATTACAATACTCTACCTTCTCACACAACCAAATCTGTCCTCAATACTCCAGAAACCTAAGTCTCCATTTTCTAAATTCATGTAAAATTCATCTAATTAAGGCACTAATTCTCTTTTATAAGTCCTTAAGCCTAACTACAAAACATTACCCTTAAACTGCATCTTGGAGAAGTTTAGAAGTTTGGAGAACCCTTAGAAACAAAGGAAATCATTTTTCAGCAAAACAGGGGTCTCCCTTACACAAGCCTTTGCCTCACGTATACATGCTGTCGAAAAAGGGTGGTCGTGTACGCAACCCCCTGCTCGCGTGCGCGAGATGTCCAACCTGAAGGAGTTGCTCGCGTTGCACGTTGAAGTTTGCGTACGCAAGGGTTCAATTTTGAATAGCTCGCATACGCATGCAGTGTCTGCATATGCGAGATGCCCAACCCATATGGTTTGGTCGCATCGCGTGCATTGAGTCGCGTACGCAACCCACACCAGACTTAGAAAATTTTCAAATGTTGCAGAATTCGGTTTTTGGCACCAAACTTTAAACAGTCATAACTTTCTCTATAAAAATTCATTTTCTTCAAACCTTATATCAATTTAAAGCTCTCAAAGCACCTTTAATTTCAAACAATTTTGATTCAATCTCAAGTTTTGAGGCTCAAGTTATGATCCGTAAAAGTTCACTAAAAACAACAAGGTTCTCAAGTTTCCAAAATTCACAACCAAAACCAAATCAAAACTACACCAACACTAATTCACATCAGATCTTACCATTTATGTCACAATTCACCACTCATATTATATAATCCTCAACTCCAAATATCAATTTTATCACCCTAAAACCATTTTTCAACTAACAAACTCATCAATGATCATTCTATCACTACCATTCATAATAATCCACCTCATTCAACCTCAATTTCAATCTTCAACATCATTTATCAACATCAATACCATAGTTCATCAAAATAACCAAAATCATCAAATCATCATACATCATCATGCAACAAATTCAACAACCAATTCAATCTAAACCTATCTTATGGGTCAGTAGTCTAAGTGTCCAGAAATAATATATATTACATAGAGGAAACCGAAACCATACCTTGGCCGATTCCCAATATGCCAAAAACCAAAGATTGAGTCCAAACAAGCTTCCAATCACCAATAAATCACCAACTCACATTCCAAGCTCCAAATAAACTCCAACAAGTGCAAGAACTTAATTAAAACCATATAAATTACCATAATTCAATACCTAGGATTTCTAATTACACAAATTCATAAGGTAAAGAGTTTCCTTACCTTTTCTAATGGTGTTTGGGACACAAACCACCAATAGTCCAACCTTAGAGACCACCTAATAAATCAAAACACAAAAATTCACTCAAAACCAAAGCCTAAATTTTCGAATTTCTTAGGGAAAAGAAAAGGAGATGAAATTTCGAAATATTACCTAGATAAAACTAACGGGCTCGGCGAGAGCTTCGCGTAGCCACTGACGACATGCGAATCGAAGCATCGGAGCTCGAGTTATGGCCACCAGAAGTTGTATGTGAATAGTGACAATGGAGAAAAAGCTCTCACCTCTCTCCTCACTTTAGCTGCTGATGTGTGTGGTGTTTAATGAAAAATGAGGCCTAAATGAGCTCATTTAAGTGTATTTATATGTTGGGCTTGGGGCAAACTTTGACCTGGTCCAACCCGTTAGCATTTTTGGCTCGTTTGGCCCAACTTTGAACTAAACCTTTTGAATTAGTGTCCGGTTTTCGATTATAATTATTTTCCTAGTTTTTCTACAGTTTTTATCACTCTCGCACAGTACCGGACAGATTTAAGCCAGTACTACCGATTAATTTACCGGTTCAAGTTTTTATGTAGTTTTTCGCAGAAAATTACATTTTCCAACTCAGAAAAATTTACTGAGTCCAAAAATCATATTTAAATTGTCTAATTAATATTCTAAATTTTTGGATCCTATTTTGGGAAATTTAATTATTTGATTAAACAGTTAATTAATCGTGGTTCTTACATCATATGCATTTGTATGTTTTGCCTAAGTGTGCATTATCTTGGTTTGCCTAAATGATTAACCATGTCTATCTGCTACTTGATCTACTTGCTGTATCTGTGCCCTATATGTGTTTTCTTTGTCTGATTTGTATGTGTATATATCTAAGAGACCCCTCATATGGTGGAGGCGTGATGAGGGTTGTTTCTGGTGTGTAGTGATGGAGGTTAAGGCAGGTTGGACTAGGTATTGATTTATTTCTCTAGTTTATGTATTGTATAGATGGGAAGGAGTGATGTAAGTTGGTGTGTAAAATGTCTTTAGGCTTGTCTCTGCCTCTTTCATTTTATTAAGTTATTCACCTTACATATTTGTAAATTAAAGGAGTTTTTCTTATGACTTTCTTAAAGTAAAATTTTTCATAAAGTTTTTCTAAAGTATTATTCTTATAAAAAGAAACTGTGTTTATAAAGGGTTCTTTTTATTTGCAAGTATTTCCAAGAAAGTGAAAAGCGTTGCATTTTTACTTGGCACCAAAAAAGGAACCATAGTCTTTGGCTTTCACCCAGACACTCACAGCACACTCTCGAGCCTCCAACCCTCCACACTCACCAGTCACCTCTCACTCTCACTTCCCACGTCTCTAGTCTCCATCTCTACCTTGAGCTTACAGCGCAACCTTCGTCCAGCCACTGCTGCTGTCGCAGGTCCGTAGAAGTCACTCACCATCACAAGTTCCTTTCAGCTAGCTTTCCGTTTGCGTAGATAGCTTTCCTTTCAGCCGTCAAAATCGCAGCCACCGCCACTGCCACCGCCAGTTCCACCGTCGCAAGGAGTGGGCCATAGCCGCTGCTCGTCGCACTCAGGGGCTTCTCTCTCCGTCCTTTCGGTGTTCTCCAAGTCCCTAAACCATGTTCCCTCTCACGCAGGCACGCAGCTTTTTCCTCGAAGGCAATGGCATAAGTTTTTTTTTTAATTTTCATTCTCTGTTCTTCCTTTTTTTGCTCAGAACAATTTTTTTGGGGAATTCTGCTAGTGCTAATGTGCTGCTCAGATTGAAATCTGTCTCATTGAATGATTAGTTATCTGCATGTGTTGTATTATTCTCTGCTTTGTATTAAATCATTGATTTGAATGATTAGTTGAGTTTAGTTTTTTGGTGAATGTTTGTTAAAATTGTGTTGAAAATTTTGTTAATGGCTTCATTTTTTTTAATTTTCATTCTCTTGTTCTTCATTTTTTTGGATTATAAAGGAGAATAACTCTTTTATTTCAAAGAATCAAGATGATCAAGAACAAAATTGAAAGAAGTGTAATCAGTAAGATTAGTTGGCCTTGTGTAATCTTTAGCTTATTCCTCTGCACAATACTTATCTCTTCTATTTTTCTGCTACATAACTTTCTTCTTTAGTGTTGCTGTCATTATCCTTTCAGGGATTACAACTGTTAATGTGCTACTCAGATTGAAATTTGCCTCATGGAATGATTAACTATGTGTAACACCCTACCATGCAGAGTCTTATGCTTAAGTCATAAAATAGAGATGGCAAGGCATTACGACCTCAAAAATAAAATTTAGTATGTATAGTAGTGTAAAAAAAATAATATTTATAACTAGGAGCCTTTGAAGAAAAAGAGGTAAAACAAAATCATTAAATTGAAAAGCGCAACACTTCGATCGACAACGTAACATAACGGATAAAGGATAAGCTAATGCAAGAATATATACAAAAGAGTGTCAAAATCACGAATGTCAAAACTCAAGATCCGGTTGTGAAGATAACCGATCCGAGCATAGAAGTATATACATATATATAAAGTAAGGAACCTAAAAAACAAAAACAAAGCCTGTTCTCCAAGACAACCAAAGTAAAGTCCTGAGAACTAAGGATCTTCGCTAATTCAGAAGTCTCCAGCATGCCTCAGCGAGAAGCCTCACAACCTGCATCTCAAAACCACAAAATCCGCATGGGTGAGAACTGGAGGTTCTCAGTATGGTAACAGTGCCCACATATCTGACATGTAATGTCCTGGGAAAACCGAAGGCAATCCTAAAACTTCCAACAGATAAATCAAGCTTATAAACAGACTAAAACATAAATGTCAACTAACTAAAGATCTTCAAACTAACTAACATTCCCCTTTCCAATTTCTGCAGACCTCCCAACCGCCAGCAGTAATATAATATGACCAACACAATTATATCAAACAAGGAGATATACAAATAAGAAGCAGATATGACATTTAGACAATTAGCAGGTAATATGCAGTCAATTAGGCAATCCCAAACAATTCACATAATATGCATATGATGAATGCCTGTCCTATTGGCCGATGAGTCTCATCTGTCGGTTATAAAGCCAACCTGACAAATCCTGGTAGCTAACCATTAGACTGTCCCTCTATTGTGCATCCCTAACTCGAGTTATACTCAACATAATTCATAATTCATATCAAACACCCTTACTGGTGTATATTCACGGGAGCAAGCTCATCCAAAAATTTCATAATGTCCGGCCACACTTACGACATAGGGTCAGCAGAGTATTGAGTCTCCAGCTGGAGCACGCGGTGACTAGCCACTGCTTTCGCCTAAGAAAACTCATATCTCAGATGGTGGAAGTGCAACAATTCACATTTCATTCAATAAGCAAATATGCAATCATACTCAACGATCATCCATTAATGGCTCTACTGTAATTCGGCAATAACTCAGCCATCCGGCTCGTAATTCAATCCATACCCAGCCAATTCATTAACAAATACAGCCCTTCAGCTCATGGCACATAAAGCACTTCTACCGCCATCCTCCGTATCTCATACAATCATCTTTGATCATCATTAATCATTAATTCTCCCTTTTCTTCATTCAAAAGTTACCACATTTCCTAGCTTCTTCCTATTGCTAGGCTTATCGTAAAGATTTAAGACATAAGCGGTGAGATCGGAGGCTTAGAAGTATAAAATTTGGCTTTGAAAACTCAAAATCAACCTTGGGGTGAAAATAGGGTCACGCGTGCGCGTCGCTTACGCACATGCGTGGAAAGCCAAAAGTACAGCAACGCGTATGTGTCGCCCACGCGTACGCATGGATGGGAGAAAAGCCAGGTGATGCCCGCGCGTCAGCCACGCGTACGCCTGGGTGTGTTTTGTGCACCACGCGCAATGCCAGCGCGATTCTCGCACAACTCTCGGGAATTTGGCTGGGCAATTAGAACAGCATATCGACGCATATGCATCGGCCAGACGCACGCGTGGATAGTGAAAACGATGCGTGCGTGTCGGCCACGCTTACGCGTGGGTGTGCATTCTGCCAAAATTTTTTCTAAGTTAAAAGCTGCAGAATTCACAATTTTAAACCCCAATTTTTCGATGGGCGTGACTTCTCCGTTTCGAATCATTTTCCACCAGTTCTTCGAACGACATAAACATCCCGAGTCCAATTTCATTTCTAAATAAGTTTGGCATAAATCGGGGATCTGGAGCCCAAGTTATGCTCCGTCAAAGTATGCCCAAAAACCACATTTTCATACAAAACCACAAAGTACCATTTTCAAAACAAACCAATTTCAACCCTTTTCAAAATCAACCAAAACATACCAAAAATCAACCTCAAGCCTCCTCAACTCATACATTAAAAAATTTTCATCAAATTCACAAACCACCATCCACCCTTTTAACCAATCTCAACCAAACAACTCAATTCCAAAGACAATATTTTGCCATATATATACATCCTCATCTCAATTTCCAACAAACCAATCCCATTAACCACCAATTCATACAATCAATATAATCTTCACTATCAATATGGTTTCACCCACAAATCAATCTCAACCAATCATTAAGCATATATCAAAACATGCATATCCCTTATGCATCATACCATCAAAACATTAATATTCACAATCACATATATGACCACACAATTTATTTCAACCATTCAACAACATCAACAATTCAAATCCTATCTTAGGGCCTCTAGTCTAAGTTTTCACACCACATTACATTTTAGATACAGGAAACCAAGACCACACCTTAGCCGATTTTCCCGCTCAACCCGGAGCACTTCTAAATCACTTTTCCACAAGCTCTCAAGGCTTCTACACCTCCAAGAACAGATTTTTAACACACCAAAGCCGTTTTCCAAGCTTTTCAAAACCTTAATCAAGCTTCAATATTCACATACACACTACCAAAGCTACAATTATCACATCCAAGCACAACAACTTAATACCCAAATAACATAAACCAACAAATTCCACTAGGGTTGAGAATCTTACCACACCCAAGGATCAAGGAGACAAGATTAATTTTCTCCTTCAAGCTAGTTGGGTCCTATAACATCAAAGAGCCCAAAATCTCAACATTTTTTCTCCATAAAATTCGAATTTAAGGCTGAGAAAACTGGACTAAAATCGTGGCTTACCTCAAGAACAAAGTAGTGGGTTTTGTAAAGCTCATTGCGGTGAACGCGTGGCTGCAAACAGTGTGACAATCGGAGCTCCGGATCAAAAGTTATGGTGGTTTGAAGATCAAAGTGAGAGTTAGAACTTTGGAAGAATGTTCTTCCCCTCCCTTACTCCATTTCAGCATGTTTGAGGGTTTAGAGAGGAGAGAGAGTGTTGTTTTAGGGTTTTAGGTTTAGTCTGGTTGGGTCAAGGGGCCAATATGGGTCCGGTTGATCCGGTTTGGTCCGTTCGGTCCAATCTTGGGCCGATTTCTATAAAATTTATATCGAAATTCTCGTTTCAATCTCTATCATATTAAGCCATAAAAATCACATTTTTGGCTTTCTAGAATAAATTCTAATTTTTGGGTAAATTAGTCATTAATTAACCGGGTTTTATATTCTACCCACCTAATTTGGAATTTTGCCCACAAAATTCGAATTCATTTACCTGAGAATAAATGCGGGTATTTAGTTCGCATCTCCGACTCAAGTTCTCAAGTGTGCTCCTCAACACCAGCTCGACTCCATGCCACTTTGACTAACAAAATCTCTTTTCCATGCAACCGTTTGATACTAGTATCGTCAATTCTGACTGGAGCCATTGGAAGTGTCAAATCTTCTTTTAACTAAACCGATTCGGGTTCTAACACATGGCTAGCATCAGGAGTATACTTCCAAAGCTGCGACATGTGAAATACGACGTGCAGATTCAAAAGGTGGGGTGGTAGAGCCATTCGATATGCTATCGGTCCAACCCTCTCCAGGATCTAAACCGGACCAATGTACTGAGGATTCAGCTTCTTCGCTTTAATTGCCCTACCTACTCCTGTGGTTGGAGTAACTTTAAGGAAAACATGGTCTCCTTCCTAAAATTCCAAGGGCTTCCGCCTCTGATCGGCGTAACTCTTCTGATGACTCTGTGCAGCAAGTATCCTATCTCGGAATTTCTTGACTTCTTCAGTGGTCTCAAGTATCATCTCCGACCCCAACAAGTCTTTCTCCCTAGCTTCATACCAGCATAGTGGAGATTGGCATTTCCTCCCATATAGAGCCTCATACGGAGCCATTCTGATGCTCGCATGGTAGCTATTATTGTACGCAAACTCCACTAGCGACATATATCAATCCCAGCTTGTTGGCTGGTCCAGAACACAAGCCCTCAACATATCTTCTAAGGTTTGGATCGTCCTCTTGGATTGACCATCTGTTTGAGAATGGTAAGCTATGCTCAAGCTTACTCGGGTCCCGAAAGCTTTCTGAAATGCACCCCAAAACCTCGAAGTGAAACGAGGATCTCTATCAGAGATTATAGTAGCAGGTACACCATGAAGTCTCACAATCTCCTTTATGTATAACCGCGCTAGCTCCTCAAAGATGTAAGTCATCCAAATGGGTAAAAGGTGAGCTGACATCGTCACTCAGTCAACAATCACCCAGGCAGCATCAAAATCGACCCTAGTCATTGGCAATCCCGACACAAAGTCCATCGCAATGCTTTCCCACTTCCATTGTGGAACCTCTAAAGGTTCCAACGTCCCGAAAGGTCTCTGATGTTCGATCTTTACTTTTTGATAGGTTAAACACTTTGAAACATATTCCGCCACATTATTCTTCATACCCGGCCACCAAAACAAAGTCTTTAAATCATGGTACATCTTAGTACTCCCCGGGTGAATAGAGAATCCGCTTTTGTGTGCTTCCTTTAAGATATCTTGCCGCAAAGTGCCAACATCCGACACAATGATCCTACCCTTGAATCTCCATAACCCATCTTGATCCTCTGACACTCTCCACTGCTTCCCTTGCTCAATAGCTGGTAACACCTTCGGTAACACGTCATCGTCTTAATGATCCTTTAGGAGTTCGGATTTAAAATCACTTGAGATCTGTAATTGACTCAAACACAGAGTTCTAGACACTTCTTGAACACCAATCTTCAGACTCTCGAATTCCTTGAGCAACTCCTCTTCTCGAAGCATCATCCAACCAGCATACAACGACTTCCGACTTAACGCATCTGCCACTACATTCGCTTTCCTTTGATGGTAATTCAACTCAAAATCGTAGTCCTTCAGTAATTTCATCCACCTCCTCTGCCGCATATTAAGTTCTTTCTGATCAAAGAGATATTTCAAGCTCTTGTGATCAGAGAAAACTTGGAACTCAACCCCATAGAGGTAATGCCTCCACACCTTTAGTGCAAACACAACCGCAGCAAGCTCCAAATCATGCGTAGGGTAATTAACTTCATGAGGTCTCAACTGACGTGAGGCATACGCCACCACATTACGATGCTGCATTAGCACGCACCCTAGACCCTTCAGTGAGGCATCACAGTACACCTCGAATGACTCATTTGGCACAGGTAACACCAACACAGGCGCGGTGGTCAACTTTTGCTTCAACGCCAGGAAGCTCCCCTTACACTCAGGGGTCCACACAAATGGCGCATCCTTGCGGGTTAACTTTGTCAACGGCAAAGCTATTTGCGAAAAACCTTTGATGAATCTATGGTAATAGCCAGCCAAGCCCAGAAAACTTCTTATCTCAGTTACTGAGGTTGGTCACCCCCAATTCATTACCGCCTCCACCTTAGATGGGTCTACTGCTATCCCTTGTTCACTCACCACATGACCCAGATACTTCACCTCACTCTTCCAAAATTCACATTTAGACAGTTTCACATAGAGTTTCTTTTCCTTTAGTATTTGCAACACGGTCCTCAAGTATTCTGCATGCTCTTCTTCAGTCTTGGAGTAAATCAGTATGTCATCAATGAAGAAATCAACGAATTTATCCAAAAATGGGCGAAAAACTCTGTTCATATAATCCATAAACACTGTAGGTGCATTTGTCAACCCAAAAGACATTACAGTGTACTCGTAATGACCATAACGAGTCCTAAAAATGGTCTTAGGGATGTCCTTACCCCTCACCCTTATCTGGTGGTAACCGGATCGCAAATCAATCTTGGAAAAAACCCTGGCTCCTTGTAAATGATCCATGAGATCATCAATCCTCGACAGTGGATACTTATTCTTTATTGTAACTTTGTTTAGTTGTTTGTAATCCACACAGAGCTGCATACTCCCGTCTTTCTTCTTTACCAGTAACACCAGTGTGCCCCATGGGGAAACACTTGGTCGGATGAAGATCTTACCCAACAGATCCTCTAGCTGAGACTTCAGCTCGGCCATTTCTAGCGGTGACATTCTATAAGGAGCATTCGAGATTGGTCCAGCCCCAGGCACCAACTCAATAGCAAACTCAACCTCTCGTTTAGGTGGAAATTCATCAATATCGTCGGGAAACACCTCTGGAAACTCACACACAATGGGAATTTATTCCAATCTTTGATCATCACCCGAAACACCCGCAGTTAACAACAAGATACACTGGCATTCGGTCTCTGAGCAATTCACCATCATAGAATTCAAGTAATAACTATTCAATACAATCGGTCCTTCTGTATCTTCTGGCATAACGTACACCAATTTTGCAGAGCAGTGAAGCAGGACATGGTTCTCAGCTAACCAGTCCAGTTCCAAGATAAGATCAAGACTGATCATCATTAAGCAGATTAAATCATGGACAATCTCATGTTGCTTAACCCTAAATAAAACTTGCGGACATCCTAGCCTAGTTACCATGGCTTCATGGGTGGCATTATACACCTTTAGGTCATAACTTAGAACTACAATCTTCAATCCCAACTCACTAGCTTTTTCGAATGCAATGAATGAATGTGTTGCTCCCGAATCAAATAAAGCATTAAAATTTGACCATCCATTTCACAATTAACTCGGATAAGTGTCTCGAATCCATCGGCATCAATAGCTGAGGTGGTGAGCACCCAGCCAGGCTGCTGTGCTCTCCCTACACCTTGCTTCTGCTTTTCCGGACAGTTTACGGCTTTATGCCCCACCTTACCACAAGAATAGCACAAGCCCCATCCGGCCTTGCACGGGGCTCCTAGATGGTGACTTCCACACCTAGCACATGCTTGCTCATTCTGAGGCTGCTTCCCGAATCTCCTCCCCTAGGAGTTGTTGTTGTTGGCCCTCTTGAAATTGTTCTGACCCTGAGTCTGGTGTGGTCCAGAACCTCCCCGCTTGAAAGGCGGACCTCTAGGAGCAAAGCTCTTCCCTCGGTTATGTGGGAATGGTCCCCTATGGCTTCTTCTCTCTGCAGTTGCCTTTTTTACACACTCTTCAGCAACCCTGCTCTTGTTCACCAACTCTGAGAAAGTTTTAATCTCTATTGGTCCCACTGAGCTGAAAATATCGCTCCAGAGTCCTCCTTCATACTTAATACACTTTCATTCCTCAAAGTCTCCCGGAGCTCCCTGACACATAAGGGAAAACCTGAACAGTTCCTCAAACTTGTCAGTATACTCAGATACGGACATAGCACCCTGCTTCAGCTGTAGTAACTTGAGTTCCTTGGCCGTCCTAGCAAAATTTGAAAAGTACTTTTTACAGAACTATTCCTGGAAGGCATCCTAGGTGATAGGATCATCACCCTGCTGTAGGAGACGTTGGACTCCTTGCCACAAATGGGATGCTTCCCCGGTGAGCAGATAGGTAGCAAATTCAACACACTGCCCTTCAGGTACCATATGCGCTTATAGTGCTCGCTCTATAGCCTGAAACAAGGTATCAGATTCAGCGGGCTAGTGGTTCCCTTGAACTTAGGTGGATTAACCTTCAAGAAGGTTGCCAGTGTCATCAGGCCCTGAGCTCCACTTCCGTCATTGCCATGGTTGTTCATCTATTGCCCAAGAGCCCCCGCAGCGGCCTGCATAGCAGTAGCCATATTCTCCAACGCCGCCATAAATTCTACCGAGTTATTATTTGGCTTGGTTCCCGGTCCCTGAGTACTAGTACGACCTCTACCACGACCTCGACTGCGTCCACGAGGCGCCATCTGGTTCCTATACACACCAAACAATCGATATCAATTTGATCAGTCTCAATATCGGAATTCTAGTGCTTGAAGTCCCAAATGCATGCTCATGAATGTTTATGCCAGGTATATCAGTTAGATATTCTAATAGCATATAAACACGCATACAGAGAATGCACAAAAGCATAGTCAATCCGTGCCTCAGGCTCTACAGGAACGAACTGCTCTGATACCAAAATGTAACACCCTACCATCCAGAGTCTTACGCTTAAGTGATAAAATAGAGATGGCAAAGAATTACGACCTCAAAAATAAAATTTAGTACGTATTGTAGTGTAAAAAATAATATTTATAACATAACATTAAATTGAAAAGCACAACACTCCAATCGGTAACATAACGTAACGGATAAAGGATAAGCTAATGCAAGAATATATACAAAAGAGTGTCAAAAACATGAATATCAAAACTCAAGATCCGGTTGCGAAGATAATTGGTCCGAGCATAGAAGTATATACATATATATAAAGTAAGGAACCCAAAGGAAAACCCAAAGGACAAAAACAAAGCCTGTTCTCCAAGATAACCTCTAAGAGGAGTCAACACATTATGTATTATTTAGTGGAGATAAAAGTATCTAAGTGAATACATAAAACTAAAGTAAAGTCCCGAGAACCAAGGATCTTCGCTAATCCAGAAGTCTCCAACATGCCTCAGCGAGAAGTCTCACGACCTGCATCTAAAAACCACAAAATCCATATGGGTGAGAACCGGAGGTTCTTATTATGGTAACAGTGCCCACATGTCTAACATGTAATGTCCTGGAAAAGCCGAAGACAATCCTAGAACTTCCAACAGATAAATCAAGCATATAAACAGTCTAAACCATAAATGGCAACTGACTAAGGATCTTCAATCTAACTAATATTCCCCTTTTCGATTTCTGCAGACCTCCTAACTGCCAGCAGTAATATAATATGGCCAACACAATTATATCAAATAAGGAGATATACAAATAGGAAGTAGATATGACATTTAGACAATTAGCAGGTAATATGCAGTCAATTAGGCAATCCCAAACAATTCATATAATATGCATATGATGAGTCTCATCTATCGGTTATAAAGCTAACCCGACAAGTCCTGGTAGCTAACCATTGGACTGTCCCTCTGTCGTGCATCCTCATCTCGAGTTATACTCAACATAATTCATAATTCATATCCAACACCCTTACTGGTGTATATTCACGGAGGTGAGCTCATCTAGAACTTTCACAGTATCTGACCACACTTACGACATAGGGTCAGCAGAGTATCGAGTCTCCACTTGGAGCACGTGGTGGCTAGCCATTGTTTTTGCCCAGAGAAACCCGTATCTCATATAGTGGAAGTGAACAATTCACATTTCATTCAATAAGCATATATGCAATCATACTCAGCCATATTTCATTAATGGCTCCGCCATAATTCGGTAATAACTCAACCATCCAGCTCGTAATTCAATCCATACCCATCCAATTCATTAACAAATACAGCCCTTCGGCTCATGGCACAGAAAGCACTTCTACCACCATCCTCCATATCTCATACAATCATCTTTGATCATCATTGATAATTAATTCTCCATTTTCTTCATTCACAAGTTACCACATTTCCTAGCTTCTTCCCATTGCAAGGCATATCATAATGATTTAAGACATAAGGGGTGAGATCGAAGGCTTAAAAGGATGAAATTTGGCTTTGAAAACTCAAAATTAACCTTGGGGTGAAAACAGGGTCACGCGTGCGCGTCGCCCACGCACACACATGGAAAGCCAAACGTACAGCGACACGTATGCGTCTCCCATGCGTATGCTTGGATGGGATAAAAGCCAGGTGACACCCGCGTGTCAGCCACGCGTACGCGTGGGTGTGTTGTGTGCCCCAAGTGCAAAGCCAGCGCAATTCTCGCACAACTCTCAGGAATCTGGCTGGACAATTAGAACAGCATATCGACGCATACGCGTCAGCCAGGCGCACGCGTGGATAGTAAAAACGACACGTGCGCGTCGGCTACGCTTACGTGTGGGTGTGCATTCTGCCAAAAATTTTTCTAAGTTAAAAGCTGCAGAATTCACAGTTTCAAACCCCAATTTTCCGACGTGCATAACTTCTCTGTTTCAAATCATTTTTCATCTGTTCTTCAAACGACATAAACATCCCAGGTCCAATTTCATTTCTAAACATATTTGGCTCAAATCAGGGATCCAGAGCCAAGTTATGCTCCGTCAAAGTATGCCCAAAAACCACATTTTCATACAAAACCACAAAGTGCCATTTTCAAAACAAACCAATTTCAACCATTTTCAAAACCAACCAAAACATACCAAAAATCAACCTCAAGCCTCCTCAACTCACGCATTAACAATTTTCATGAAATTCACAAACCACCATCCACCATTTTGACCAATCTCAACCAAACAACTCAATTCCAAACACAATATCATGCCACATATATACATCCTCATCTCAATTTCCAACAAAACCAATCCCATCAACCACTAATGCATAAAATCAATATAATCCTCACCATTAATATGGTTTCACCCACAATTCTACCAATCATTAAGCATATATCAAAACATGCATATCCCTCATGCATCATACCATCAAAACAACAATATTCACAATCACATATATGACCACACAATTTATCTCAACCATTCAACATCAATAATTCAAATCCTATCTTAAGGCCTCTAGCCTAAGCTTTCATACCACATTATATTTTAGATATAGGAAACCGAGACCATACCTTAGTCGATTTCCCCGCTCAACCCGGAGCACTTCTAAATCACTTTTCTATAAGCTCTCAAGGCTTCAACACCTCCAAGAACAGATATTTAACACACCAAAGCCCCTTTTTCAAGCTTTCCAAAACCTCAATCAAGCTTCAATATTAACATAAACACTACCTAAGCCACAATTATCACATTCAAGCACAACAACTCAATATCCAAACATCATAAACCAACAAATTCCACTAGAGTTGAGAATTTTACCACATCCAAGGATCAAGGAGACAAGATTAATCTTTTCCTTCAAGCTAGTTGGGTCCTCTAACATCAAAGAGCCCAAAATCTCAATACTTGTTCTCCATAAAATTCAAATTTAAGGCTGAGAAAATTGGACTAAAATCGTGGCTTACCTCAAGAACAAAGTAGTGGGTTTTGTAGAGCTCGTCGCGGTGAACGTGTGGCCGCAAACATTGCGGCAATCGGAGCTTCAGATCAAAAATTATGGTGGTTTGAAGATCAAAGTGAGAGTTAGAACTTTGGAAGAGTGTCCTTCCCTCCCTTACTCCATTTCAGCGTGTTTGAGGGTTTAAAGAGGAGAGAGAGAGTGCTGCTTTAGGGTTTTAGGTTTAGTTTGGTTGGGCCAAGGGCTCAATATGGGTCCGGTTAGTCTGGTTTAGTCCGTTCGGTCCAGTTTTGGGCCGATTTCTATAAAATCGGTATTGAAATTCTTGTTTCAATCTCCTCTATCATATTATGCCATAAAAATCACATTTTTAACTTTCTAGAATAAATTCTAATTTATGGGTTAATTAGTTATTAATTAACCAAATTTTACACTATGCTCATGTGTTGTATTGTTCTCTGCTTTGGATTGAATCATCGATTTGAATAATTAGTTGATTTTAGTTCACTTGGTTAATATTGGTTAAAATTGTGCTAAAATTTTTGTTAATTTTTATTCAAATTATACTATAAATTTGTTAAAAGTTTTTTAGGAAAGACTCAAGGTGGTGTGACAGAGAAATTTCTTATTGGTATAGAATTACACCAGAGATGATCCATAAGTCCATACCTCTTCACATTAGTCTTGGAAGTACGCACAGAGCATATCCAAGAGCCTGTGCCATGGTGCATACTTTTTGCCGATGATCTCATCCTTATGGGAGAATCAAGGGAAGACCTAAATAAGAAGTTGGATTTATGGAGAGAAGCTCTAGAAGTATATGGTTTGTGCATAAGCCATAGCAAGACAGAATATATAGAATGTAAGTTCGGCCTGCGAAGGAAAAACCCTAATATAGAGGTAAAGATTGGAGAAAACATCCTACGAAAAAATAAGAGTTTTAAGTATCTTGGGTGCATCATATAGGATAATGGAGAGATTGAATAGGATATAAATCATAGGAGCCAAGCAGGTTGGTCAAAATGGCGGAGTGCGCCTGGTTTTATATGTGACAAAAAAGTGTCTTTAAAACTTAAAGGTATATTCTATCGCACTACTATCAGACTGACTATACTTTATAATACAGAGTGTTGGGCGGCTAAAGGGGAGCACGAATATAAACTAAGTATGGCAGAGATGAAGATGTTGAGATAGATGAGTGGTCATATGCGATTGGATATAATAAAGAATGAAGATATAAGAGAGAAAGTTGGAGTAGCACCTATCGTGAAAAAGATGGTAGAATCGTGTCTCAGGTGGTTTAGACTTGTGAGAAGAAGACCGACAGAGCACCCAGTCAGGAAGGCGGATGAGATGGAAGATGGACTAGGGATGAAAGGCAAAGAAATACCTAAGAAGACCATCCATGAGGTAGTCAAATGAGATCAACATGTAAACGGTCTCTTTGTAGACATGATATATGATAAAGCTCAATGACATCGTTTGATTCATGTTGCCAACCCTACCTAGTAGGACAAGGCTTTGTTGTTGTTGTATAGAAATATCCATGCCATTGTTTGACAAATAATTAAAATTTCAAAAATACTTTTTTTAAAAGAAAGAAAGCTCAAAACAACAAGTAGAGTGTAAGAAGACACCAAACAGTACCAACCTAAAATCATAAAGGAAAGCTAGCCAACTTAAATAACCCTAATATTTATCCCCTTGTTATCTCTGGCATTCCCTCAACAAAAAAAAAGGATCAACACCTAACCACTCCTTATAATTCATAAAGGACATGTGGATAATGTCGTCAACCCCTTTTCCTTTATTCTAAAAAACCCTTCTATTCCTTTCTAGCTAGATGTTCCAAATAATCGCACAAAAACACATCATCCATCTCTTGCGCTCCTCCTTGCTAAATGATATCTCAGTCAAACTTAGAAAGTGTTCCTTCAACGTCCCCGAACATTACCATTGCCTTCCAACAAAAGATAACCAAGCATACCAAACCTACTAAAAAAATCACAACCAAGAAACAAATGGTGACCATGTTCACAGCTTTGTTACATAACACACTTACAACATCTTCCTGGTTAATAACCCCCAACCGACTCATCCTCTCCTTCGTATTGACCCTGCCAGTCAAAACAAACCAAACAAACAGTTCAACTCTTGGTGGAACTAGACCTTTCCGAATTGTCCTAGTAAAGCTATAACTTGTTATATCATCTGGAATAATTTTTGTCTGCAATACCTGCACAAAAGAGTTAGTAAAAAAACTCCTTATTTATCAAATTTTCATACAACTCTATCCTCTCTGTCATAAACAAGTTTGACCAGCCTTAATGCATCATGCAACTGGTTTAGTAGATCCAACTTCTATTGGAATAGCTCTCACCTCCATTGGAAGTTCCAAATCCACTCTACCCCATTCCAAAATCCATAATCCCCTATAACAGATCTTCTTTGATTTGAAACTGAGAAAAGTCTTGGAAATTGATCTTTCAGCGAACCACCACGCAGCCAGACATCCTCCCAGAACCGAGTCCCTCTCCCATCACCAACCTCCATAGCCAACCCAGTGATCATCTTCTGTCTTACTTACCGATCATTGAACTGTATCTAGCAGATATCCTTCCAGGGCTCCCTCGGACAGGTAAAACCTAAGAGGATAG
The DNA here is from genome assembly GCF_014773155.1 of Arachis stenosperma. Classification (NCBI taxonomy): domain Eukaryota; kingdom Viridiplantae; phylum Streptophyta; class Magnoliopsida; order Fabales; family Fabaceae; genus Arachis; species Arachis stenosperma. Next base: position 25,741,691 of record NC_080386.1, on the reverse strand, counting down.
CAACACATTTAGGTCCAGGTTGTTACAAGAGCAAACCACCTTCTTCCACAGCAGACACTCCTCTTTTGAAAAGCGTCACCACCACTTAAATAGAAGAGCTGTGTTCCACACCATGGCATCCCCAACACGCAACCACCAAACTTTTTGGGTGCTTGCACCACCTCCCACTTGACCAAAGCCATACCATTCCTACCATCCTCATTACTCCATAGAAATCTTCTCTGTAAGGAAATCAGTTTCTCTGCAATAACATTTGACATCCTATATAGGCTCAAATAATATACAGAGAAGCTCTTTAATACAGATTTAATGAGCACCAACTTACCGACTTTATTGAGAATCTTTGGCTTTCGATATGCTAAGTTTTCCCTCCACTTTGTCTATAATTGGCTTTTAACTCTTCACCAATCTCGGATTAGCTCCTTGCGAGATCCCCAAGTATTTAACTAGAAGAGAGGCTTCCTTACAACCCAGCACGCTGCACATACACTGTACCCACTGATCATCATAGTTGATTAGAATCAAGCTAGATTTATCAAAGTTAATACTTTACCCCGACATCAACTCAAAGCAACGAAGAATCCTCTTGTAATTTTTAACGGTCTCTTTCTCTAGAGAGCAGAACAGAATAGTATCATCCGCAAACTGAAGATGCGACAGCTCAATGTGATCTCTACTAACCAGTAGCAGAGATATGCGTCCGTTTCTAACCGCCTCCCCAAACATCAACGACATGGACAAACAAAAATAGAGACAGTGGATCACCTTGTCGTAGGCCCCTTTCCATCTTAAACTGCTTAGATGATGAACCGTTTATCAATATTGACATAGAACACGTACTAACACACTCCATGACCCATCCTCTCCATCTTCGTCCAAACCCCATCTACTGTAACACAAGATCCACGAAACTCCACTTGACTCTATCATATGCTTTCTGGAAGTCTAACTTTATTATCACCACTTCTTTCCTCCTCAGTTTAATCCATTGAACAATTTCGCAAGCAACAAGAGCCCTGTCATGAATCTTTCGCCCCTTAACAAAGCACTCTGTGTCTCACCTACTAGTCGTGACATTACTGCTCGCATTCTCTTAACTAGCATATTTGAAATGACTTTATACATACACCCTACTATGTAATCGTCCTGAAGTCTTTGATTTCCTTTGCTCTAGTAAACTTAGGTGCCAGTGCTACCCAAGTGAGATTAGCATCCGCCGGTAGCCTGGAATACTGGAAAAAGCCCAACACCGCTACCGGAATTCAGAACCAATTTCATCCCAACACTTCTTTATGAAGTTCATGTTATACCCATCACTACCGGGAGCCTTAGATGATTCACAATCCCACACTGCTTCTCTTACCTCCTCAGAAGTCGGTTCCACCTCCAAAGCCAAAGCATCTTTCTTACTGATCATTTCCACCAAACCGTCTCTAAACCCACCAACGGGGACTCCTCCTAATGATATAAGTCCTTATAAAAGTCCCTAATCGCAATCTTAATTCTAGTTTGATTCCTTATCAATCTTCCATTACTTACAAGTGCATCAATTCTGTTGTCACGTCGGTGCTAAGTTGTGGAAGTACCTCATGTTTTTATCTATGTCCATCGCATGTCTTGAGCGCGACATCTGCTTCTAATGTAGCTCTTTTCTTACATACCATTTCTCACAGCATGCCACAAGCGCTCTCCTTCTTACTTCTACCATTCCATTATAAACCCTATCACCCATCATGTCATCAATCTTCTTGATCTCTTCCTCAAACTTCATAATTTTATTGCCCATGTCACCGAAATTGTCTTTATGACATCTTTCCAGAGGAATTGTTAAAGCCTTCAATTTATCTATGAATTGCACATCTTCTGGTCCTCTCCATTCCTCCTTTACCATCCTTAGGAAATCTTCATGTGTAAACCACGAGTCAAGACTTCGAAACAGTCTGGGACCATCTTTAAACCTCTTATCTTCCACTATAATCGGACAGTGGTTAGACAAACCCCTTGGTCCATGTAACACCCTCACTATCAGAATGTCACGCTTCCGGCTGCGTCACTCTGATAGCGAGAATATTACGACGGCTTCCATATATATAATAATAAGCTATAAGCCTTTAACCCTTCTTCAAAACTATTTTGTTGTTCTCTTTGAAAAATCAGAAAAAATACTTTTCAATAAAACAAACAAGCATATACATATATAAAACTTCTTACTCAAGTAACTTATACATATTATATACATATAACTCATACAACTCATATCCTTCTTAAAAATGATAATATTAATGACAAGGGAAGAATAAATAATAACTAAACTAATACATCCATATCGCATAAGCTAAACTAAAAAATTCTTCATAAGCTTCTTCGTTCGTTTCCTGAAAAGATAAGTCTATAGGGGGTGAGAACATCATCCTCAAAAGGATTCTCAGTAGAGGGTTTTTAAGAATTGTTATAAAAGAATACGTATAGGAAAAGAATTAAATTCAACTGCAGTGATTATCGCTCATCTTATGTATCTATTCAAAATATTGATAATTTGTTATTTAAAATTCAAAGTTTGCTTCTCTAGTTATAAGAATTTCAGAAATCAATTAATATCTCAAAACATCATCAATTCATTTACCAATACTCAATTTTCAAACTAAATCAATCACAGACTTCACACGATTCCAGGCAATACAATTAGGAACAACCCTCAGCATCACCACTACCAGCATGAGAAATCTCTCAGTTATCAAACACAAACAAATTAAACAAGGAAAACACAGGTATAGACAGCAATTACAATAAATAGACCAGGTAGCAGCTTATAACAATTAAGCACATAGGCATGCCAAAACAAAATGCAAACTCAAGCAAAACATACAAATGCACATGATGCACGCCTAACCTACTGGCCGTGAGCTCACGTGTCGGTTACTTTGCCAGAATCTAACACATCCGGTAGCTAACCCGAACATGGTCCTCTTGAAAATTGGTGAGCAGTATAATACCACGATCCTCACCTAGTGGGCGGTAAACCACCTCAATCCCCACCATTTGCGGGTGGTAAACCACCTCGATCCCCACAGACGTTCTCAATTGGAAAAGAAAAAACCTGTGGGCGGTACATAACCACGATCCCCACAAACACATTCACAACCCGTGGGCGGTAAACAACCATGATCTCCAAGTCCATCGCGACACTGGACAAGCGGTACACTTCCACGATCATTGCCAGGTGCATAAATCACATAAATCATTGATATCTACAATACATCTTAATCAATATACTCAACACTGGACAAGAGGTACACCACCACGATCCTTGCCAGTCAGTAATCACATTCAAAACCACAATTCAATTCTATTTCTCTTTCATAAAACTCATTTTCACCAAAAATAAAGGTCTCAAATCAACTTCAAACCAAGAGATTAGTTATTAAATAAGATTAATTTACCTTAAGTCAAGAATCAATTAGACAAATTCCACGACAAAACCTCTAAACTTTAGGGGAGCGACAACCAATCTCATTTCTTTAAATTCATCAAAACCCTTAAATCATAATTCTATAATTCATATTAATTCAATAAAATTCATTTCCGTTTAATCAAATACCCGAAAACATAATTCTCTTTGTAATTAACCAAACCAAATTCATTCTGTTGAAAAGCAATTTAAATAATCATTTTTTATTCAACCAAAAGTCACAAACCATACTCTTTTCTTTAGTCAAATCAATTTCAAATAAAATAATTCTTCGAATCCCAATTAACCAAAAATAAAACTTTCAAAAATTCTCATAAAAATTTCGACAGCGCCTCCCCTAAAATTCGGACTTTGCCATCCTTTCCGGATCCCAACCAAACCAAACCAAACGTCTGCCAATCATTCAAATCATTTCCAATAACCATTATCACAACAACAACACTCAACTCAAGAAAATCAACAAAATCCAGAATTCAATCAACTAATCTCAAATCCCAATTTAAACCAACTTCAATATCATCAATCAATAATTTAGAATTTTTGGCCTTTTCAAATAGTTTCAAACCAAACTATTTCTCAAACTCTTTTCGAATCATTTCCAAAATATAGGGGTGAGCACGGGTAGCGGTCACCCAATTACCCATCCGAACCCAAACCGAACCAATTAAATTGGTCTAGAACCAACGGATAATTAGGTCCGATCTGAACCAAACTAATGCCTCTCTCTAGTTATTGGTTCGGGTAATGGTTCTGGGGGTGTAGAACCCGAACCAACCCACGGATCCGACCACATATTAATTATATAAAAAATAAATATTATATATACATATATGCCTTTTAATGATTTTGAGTTTCTCACCCAGTAACCCTAACACTACCAGCAGCGCCCTCACCCCATAGAGTAAACTCTAGCAGAGCTTCCTCAATCTTCACTACCTCACCATTACTCACGCAACCAGCTTCCTCTTCGTCGTCAGCATCTCCGTCAACATAGTCTTCCGCAGGACCGTCAGCATCGTCGTCCGCGTGACTCTTCTCCGTTGTTGGCGTCTCCGTCGGCATCTCCGTCAGTATCGCCATCTGCAGGACCATCAGCATCGTCTTCTCCATCGTCTTCTCTGGTAGCGGCAGTGACGCAGCAACCAGCTTCCTCTCCGTCGTAGGCGTCTCCATCGGCATCTCCGTCAGCGTCTTCCATCTATATCATCCTCTTCAGTAGCCAGCTTCATCTTCCGTCAGCGGTTCCCTCTCCAGCTGCCAGCTTCCTCCAGTGTCGTCTTATCTGGTAAGGTAAGTCTCTAATTTTTTGTTTATGTTATCTGTTAAAGTGTTAATTATTTTACTTTCTATTTAATTTTTATTTATGTTATCTGTTCAATTTTTGTTTATGTTATCTGTTGAAGTGATAATTTTTTTGGACTGTTTAATTTTTTGTTGAAATTATAAATTGTTAGTTCTTGTTGTTAATTTTTTTTTCAATTGTTACTGTTATGCATTCTTGTTATGGTTTTGTACTTGTGTTATATGTTTCGCAAATTCAAAAATGGGGAAAACTAACCCTGTAAGTGATACCATTGTTGGAAGTACTTCTTCTCCAAGTTCAGCCCTTCCTATTGTATTTAAAGTATTTAGAATTTAATATATTTGGTATTTAATAAGTTTGGATTATTTTTATTAATTTTACATATTTATTGTACTTACAAAATTTTTAAGATAAAAGTTTCATTTTTTATTTTTTTCTGTTTCATGGGTACCCAATTACCCGAACCGAACTAATCCGTTTTTAATCGGTTTCGTTTGGTTCAGATACATATACAAAAAAGCCTGTAAATCCAAACCAAACTATATCAATTATAATTCAATTGGTTTGGTTCTAATTTCACCCTAAATTCGAACAAACCCAACCCCTACTCACCCCTACAAAATAGCAAATCATTCTCAATAAACAAACCATTTTCAATTATCAAGTCATTTCCAAATTTGTTTTTAAATCAAATTCCGATATCAAATTGGGTTCAATATCAAATCAAATTTTAATATTAAACCTTTTCTAAAATCAAATCATTTTTAAAATTAAACCAAATACCAATATTAAATCTCTTCCGGTAATTCAAGAAAAATTACTTCAACAACATTAGCCAACTAATCAGAATATTAAACTTTCTCAATCATTCGATCAATCAATCAAACAAACAATCCCAGTCATCCAAAACAACTCAAGTTAATTCATAAGACTCACAAAATCACAAAAATATATTTTACACGTTAATATCGACTTATAACAATTCTGGAAAGTAAAACAAGTTTAAAAAAGGTGCCCATACTTTGATGTCATAATCGCAGAGTTTAATGTAACAATTCCACTTAGTCTAAACTCACAGTAGCAGCACCAACTCTGGTTACGCTCGTAAAAAAAAACAAAATATTCGAATCTGATGGAATCAAACTCAGAAACAACTCTAAAAATTTAATACAACACCGAAACGAAAATAAAATTAAAACCAGAATAAACAGGTAAATGAGACCAAGGCAGGTTAGAGTGTAAAAGTGAAACAGAATCAAGAGAAAAAGGCTAGACCTAGGGCAGTGACATTGAACTTGAACTGGGGCAAGACAACAACAATTCTAGGGCATCCGGATGGTGATTGTGGCATCAGCTACAACAGCCACGACATAGCCACACGAGCAGTAGTCCCAACAACCTCCACCAACATGATATAGCCAAGAACATCATAGGGAGATACAGGGTATATACAGAACAATAAAAGTTCAAAGATGGTGGTTCTCATGGCTAGGGCATAACTAACTCACCATTAATGACGGCGGTGACCAGAAATTCTGACGACGGCCGCAGCAGAGGAACGGTCCCTCCTTTGTACGTCACCTTTCTTGTACGTCTCATCCTCCTTCTCTGGCTCTCTCTTTCTCTAGCGACGATGACTGCTCCGCTCTCCTCCACGGCAGCGTCGAAGCTCAAAGACGGCGATGCGAGCTTAGGCTCCATGGATAGGACAGCGGTGACGATAGCTCCTCCCTCTAACCTCCATCGTGTCTCTCTCACGATGCCTCTCCCTCATCCCTGTTCAACTAGCACCAGGGCAGACTTCACCCACGGCAATGGCGATGACAGTTTTCCCGACGCCTTCCCTTCCATCCCCTCCTTCTCTTCTCCTTCCTTTTCTTCCCCGTTTCCCCCCCCCCCCCCTATTTCCCCTTTTCTCTTTTTTCCCTTCTGTACGTGTGTTTTCATTATTTAGGGTTAGGGATTGTAAAATTAGGTTTTGATTTGGGAATTTAGAGTTAGGGTAAAATATATGCAAGTAATATAATAATTCTACAAAATATTTGAAATAAAATAACAATTTAGCGTTTAAATATAATACTGTAAAATTTATTTCGGAATACATAATTTTATTTATTAATTTATTAATAAATTTAAATAGTTATTTTTAATTTAAATTATAAAATGAATATATTAATCATATCTTATAAAAAATACAGTTTAAACCCAAAATATTAATTATCTAAATTAAGTGATATGACTTTTCATTATTTTTTTTTATCATCGAGACTTTAATTTCAACTTATATAAAATAACTTATTATAATAAAAATTGTACATAAATATTAATTATTTTAAACTTAAAGTATTTATAAAAATCAATTTAATCATTTCTAACAAAGTAATCTCTAAGAGCTCAATTTAATAAAATAAGCCGTAAATCAATCATAATATAAATTTCTTAAATTAAATTATATAATACTTCTATTAATGAATTTTAATTTCAAATAACCAATTATGAAAATTTACACAAGAATATTAATTAACTTAACTCCAAATATTAATAAAAACTAATTTAATTACTCTTAATTGATTAGTTTATAAAAATAAGGAGCTTAAAATAAAATAAGTCACAATTTATTCATAATAGGAGTTACTTAAATTAAACTATACAATTCTTTCTTATTTTTCAATTACTAAAATTATGCAAAATATTCAATCATAATAAAATTACTTAAGAATCTTAATTAATTTAAAATAAAATTATCTCCGAATCTATTTAATTATTTCTAATAAAATAATTTTTAAAATTATAAAGTTTAAACTTAATAAAATAAAATCACAATTTATTCATTTTTAATTTTTGAAAAATGTAGGATGTTACAGTCCACCTCGTAGTCGAGTCTCTGGAAACTTCTCAAGCCATTCCAAGCTCACCAGGGCCCTATCAATACGGCTACAAGATCGACCTCTGAACCAAGTAAACTTGCGATCAGTAATCGACAAGTCCACTAGACCCATGTCAAGTATCTACTTCTTGAAATCTTTCGCTGACGAGGATAAATTATCTGTGCCTCGTCTTTCTTCCACCTGTACAATAATCTCATTAAATTCCCCCATGAAACAACAGAAAACCCAACATAAACTAATTATGTAGCTCAACTCCTCTCACACAATAAGCTTCTCATTTTTAACGTGTGTACCTTAAATTAAAATAAAAGCACAATCAAAATTATTTTTTAGCAGAACTCCTTCAACACACAATCATCTCTCACTTTTATAATAATTTCTAATTTTAAAAAACTCTTCATCCCATATTAACAACAACCTACTAAATACCCTGACAGACTCAACACAATTCCATCCTACACAACCATTTCTCGAAATTTTTAAAACATCAAAACTAATCACTAACCGTCTTTTAGTCACAACCATGCCATTCTCCCAAATACTGTAGGTTTTTTTTCATTGTTACAAAGATACTAAAATGAGAGGGATGAAAATCGAATACAAAATCCTAAACTCAAATGGATATGATTTATTAATTTTCATCTTTTGTCTTGACACATCTTTTATTGTGACACTTCAATGGTCTACTATTTGAATGTGTGTATGTAATGCAAATATATATATCATTGCCAAACATAATTTTTTGTGTCTAATTTCACTTTTTAATTTTGTCCTTTATTATTATCTTCTTTCAAACAACTATTACTACTTGCTTTTACACGTACAATTATCAGTTAGGGCTTATTTAGGTGAACTTTTAAAAAAAAAAAAAATTTCGAATTATTTTTTTTTAAAAGATTTTATAGAGAAGTAAAAGTAATTTTATGTTTGGATATCTCATATAAAAAGGTCTTTTTATTTATCAATTATGTTTGAGTATAATAATATAAAAATACTTTTTTTGTTTATTTATTACACGAAAACATCTTTTTTTTAAAGAAAAAAAATCTTTTAAAAAAAGGTGTAAATTACAGCTTCTCAAAAAAGATCTTTTTTTTATTTTACTAGTGCTTTTATTTTTACTACTAGAAATTTACCAAACACGTTAAAAAGTAAAAAAAAAAATCTTTTTTTATTTTTTTAACAAAAAACTTCTAACAATTTTAATAACTTCCACAAATTTTATTTAACTATTTTCTGTCAACCATATGCATTATGCAAGTCATCTTCTCTTACCTCAATAAAGATAAATAGAAACTAAGGTATAAATATAGTAGCTCCCATTTGCTTTACGTGATTGAAATAAATTAGGTGTCTATTTATGTTGCTCCTTTCACCACTACTATAACTCATCAATCCCGTTTGTCGACGTCCAAGACAAGATAGGAGACAAAAAAGACAAAATAGAAGAGATAAATTAACAAAGATAATCCACCTTTGTTAGGAACATTAGAAATTTTCTATCTAATAACATTCTTTTTAGTATATGATATATAAGAATAACTAAAAGAAACTATTATTTTATATATTTTAATATTAAAAATTAATTTTTATTTTTAAATTTATAATAACCCTTCTTTTCTAATTGAATTTTTTTTTCCCGAAAGATTAACCAAGGGAACAAGTTACTCTATTAAAAGATATAACTAATATGACAATCATATTTAAAGATATTACAAATATAAATAGAGAAATTCAATATAAACAATGAGCTTTATTTAAATTATTTTTTATTAAATAAATTTTCATGGTATAATTTTACTAAAATTTTTTATTTTTATATAATTATGGAGAATTCCCTAAACCAGTTTTTGTTATGTGAATATCTATTTTCTATTATTATATAAATCATCTCAAATTTTGTGATTTAGGTTAATTAATAAAACATCGTTGGCTGTGACGATTTATGTTTAAATTTGGTAATCCAAAAACATGTAAATCGTCCCAGAATATTGTGTTTTCGTAAGTGACTATAAATCATTTTAGAGTATTGTGTTTTTTGGAATTGATGTAACCTCTCTCTCTCTCTCAAGAAAAAATTGCAATTATAAATATAACTTTTTTCTGAAATTAAAAAAAGAAAACGGAAAAGGAAACACTTGCGTGCTAAGAAATCTAAAGGTTTAAGGTATAATTAAGCAAAAGAATGGAAAGAGAGTCAAGAATACAGTGTAACTAGCTTTTGACTCAGCCTGCGAAACTAAGGCTGGCCAGAGAATATTTACATATATATACATAAGTATCCCAAATACCCAAAATATAGAAACAAGTCCCTAACTCTACGGTAACATCTATGAGGAACAAAATAATCTAATTTCTTGGAGAGAAAGCTAAGTACATATACATATATATACAAACTGAGAACCCAAAATACAACCCAGAGACTACTCCGCTTCAGAAAATCCAGACGCCTAGCGAGGAGCCTCTTGACCTGCATCTAAAAACAACAACATAGTATGGAGTGAGAATCGGAGGTTCTCAGTATGGTAAAGGTGCCACACATATAATATATAAGGTCCTGAGAATGCCAGAGGCAGTCCTAGAACTCCAACATATAGTTATAAAACTTAAACTCTAAGCAGAAGCCATAAAAGGGGTAGGTGACCTAAGAATCCAAAACCTACTTACATTAAACCTAACATTAACACCAAACCTTCTTCCGCTCCTCCATCATCTATGATTCAGCAGAGACAAGCAACCAAACAAGTTTACGCACAAGTAGGAAACAAATAGTGCAAGTAGCAAGTATAACAGGTAGCAGGATATATATTCAGTTCGGCAATCCCAGGTAATGCATAACAAACAAAACAAACAAATGCACATGATGTATGCCTGTCCTATGGCAGATGAGGCTCATCTGTCGGTTATCCAGCCAACCCGACAAGTCCAAAAACCTTAGACTGTCCCCTGTCCTGCATCCCCACGAGTCTATGCATAGATTTCATATTCATTCATCATTTAATCATTCATTCATATATCACTCAATGGGGGATATCCATACCCAAGAATTTATAAGTGCCCAGTCACCCTTACGACGTAGGGTCAACAGAGTATCGAGTTTCAACCTGGAACACGTGGTGGCAAGCCACGGTTCTGTTACCCAGGAAAACTCGTATCTCAGATATCATTAATTCATAAACCATCCAATATTCATAATCATCATATAGTCATTCATCAAAGCCATGGCATCTTAACTTCATTTAACAATCACATCTCTTCCTTATAACTCAGAATATTTACCTCTTTCTTTAACCCCAAGCTACTTCTAATTCCTACCTTCTGCTAATTACTAAACTTACTAGTAAAATCTAAGGATAACAGGGCAAAAATAGGGGTTTAGGGGTTCAAAACCATGTTTAGATCATAAAAACACAGGTGATGGAAAATAGAGGGTGTGCGTACATACACATGTGTGCGTGCGCACACCAACCAGGGATTACTTGGTGTGCGTGCGCCCCGATCTCTGCGAGTGCCACCAATAGAAAGCCTATCCTGATGTGTGCGTGCGCACAAGGGCGTGCGTACGCACACTTTCTGAAAAACACCAGGTGTGCGTGCGCACAAAGATGTACGTACGCACAGGTAAAATTTCTCCTTCTATTGGGTGCATGTGCACAACAGTGTGTGTGGGCACACACCAGAAAACCTGATTCTGCTGCAACTTTGAAATTTTCAGTTTTTCGCACCGAATTTCCAGCGTTCATAAATTCCTCTACTGAATTCGGTTTTCCGCAAATCTTATATCAATCTCAAGCTTATCAAACATTCTTTAATTTAAAACAAACCTCATTTGCATCGAAAATTTGATGAGCAAGTTATAGTCTACCAAAGTTCATCAAAAATCAAGTTTTACCAAAATATTCCAAACCCCCATTTTTACCAAATTCACATACCATTACCCACAAGAAATGTACATTTGCAACATAACAAATCCCTTTTCATTAACACCAACTATTAACATATTAATACTCATACCAACCCACAAAACTCATACATTATTCCAAAGTTCACCATTCCAACCATAAGCTACAACATTAAAATTCATTAACTCAATCCTCAATTCATTAATAACAAACTATCAATCACCATTAACCAATCAACAAGCAACAAACCACAAATTTTCATTATCATGTATCGACAACATCTTCAACTCACCATTATTAATTCCAACAACTCATTTTCATTAATTCCAATAATTTATATTCATTAATTCTAATAACTCATGTTCATTAATTTCAACACTAACATCCACATTGTCAAGTGCCCAACACATGCCCAACACCAAATTATCCGTCAACATCACATAAACTAATCATTTAACACATTTGACTTTTTCAATTTATCCTATAGTTTCCTAGCCTAAGTTTTCACAAAAATCTTATATATTAAACGTGTGAAACATAAACCATACCTTGGCCGATCACCACGTTTAGTCCAAGGCAGTCACACTAGTCACATACACAGCCCCTCAAGCTTGAGAAATCAACCAAAATCTTAGCACCAATCACCCACCAAGCCTCCAAATGCCCATAATTCAATCCCAATGCATATTTATATACTTAATTCACACCTAATACACATGTATACTTCAAATTCAGATTTCACATAATAAAATCAATATTGGACTAAGGTTTAGGTGATCCTTACCGCACCCACATGCATAGCAACTCAAACCCAATGAGATTCGCAAGCTAAATCGGACCTAGAACACCGAATTTGGCAAAATCTCATTACAAAGCTCAATTTCAAGAATAAAAAATGGGGTAGAGATTCTAAAATGGAATTGGGACTTACCGATAAAATTGATCCCATAGAAATGTAGAGCTCGACGCACTGGACGCGTGACCGCAAACGGTGCGGCGATCGGAGCTCAAACAGGAAAGTTATGGTGGATTAAAGGGTTGATGAGGGTTTGGAGCTCTCCTCTCCCCCTTACTGTATTCAGCGTGCTCTTTAGCTGAATGGAGAAGGAGATGGCTCTGCCCCTTTTAAGTTATTGGTCCGGTTGGACCTATGCGTCCGGTTCAACTGGTTCGGTCCATCTGTTTTAATTTTGGACCAAATTTTTTAAAATTATTATCAAAATTCTCGATTTGAAGAGTTCTATCCTATTTTGATATTAGATTTATATTTTTAATTTTTCTAATTAAAATTCAGTTTATTGACTAATTATTTTCTGATTTTAACGGGGTTTAAAACTATCATACAAAACTCACTGAATAGTAAAAAAAGTTGAACATCAAACTCCTATATCCCTTTGTATATTATTATTTTGTTATAGTATAAATAATAATTTTAAAATTATCTAAATATTTTAATATAAATGATTTAATATTGTCAGAGCTAAAAATGAAGAAATAAAATTAATATTTCTTCTAAGAATAATTATTTTTAAAATTATAAATACACAATAAAAAATTAGAGTACATTAAAATAGTATCATAATAAAAAATAATTCAAAAAATAAAATTAACAAATTAATGAAATATATATACACAAATAACCAATGTTGTCATCATTCAATATATTATTTAGACCAATTCTAATACTTGAATATCTAAAAAACAGATTATTAACATATAAATAATATTTTTTGAATTATCTAAATCTTTTAATATAAATAATTTAATATTGTCTGGACCAAAAAAAGTTAAGAAATAAAATTAATATTTCTTCTAAGAATGATTTTCACTAAAATTATAAATACATAATAAAAATCTAGAATACATTAAAATAGTACCGTAATGGAAAAAAATCAAATATTAAAAAAAGATCATTTATATCCACTAATTTTTTTCGTTCCATCTATTACTTGGATTTGGTCTAATTTTACTGTTATTTTGATAATTTGTAATGTTTGAAAAGAAAATATAATATTGATATGAGATTAATATATTTTTAAATTCTACCAAAAATGAATAAATTTCTTATATAAATCATAGCTACTAAGAGTAAAAGGAAAAAGTATAATAGTAATAATCAAAATATAGATCTAGACGAAAAAAATTATTATTTATGACTTATAATAATTAATTTAGATAGAGTACCTCAAGTAAAATATTGAAGGTCAATAATTTTGAGCATGTGTCTATTTCTGTTTGTGATATCTGATCTTTAAAAAAAAGATAAATTGGATTAAAAGCAAATAAAATAAAAAATTTTCTATCTATATTTAATAATACTAATAACAGATGAGATGAGAAGAGAGAACGGATAAGAGAAAAAAGATAACGGGTGAAAATTATGCCAAGGTGGCCAAGTAGTGGAGAAGTTAATAGAAAGGGTAATATTGAAAAAAAATTTTGGACACCAAATCCATGTATTGCCATTATATATGTTATATATATAGATGCCTAGTGGTACAACTTGTATCTTTCTCTAAATCCACACTCCTTGTTCATATGGTTCTGCAAGAAAATTTTTCTACAATTTTTTAAGTGGTTTTAGGTATGGTTACAAGAGTTCGGACTGATAGAACTATTTTATCAAAAGAGGCTAGCATGGCTTATGAATATTTTAAAAATAAAATCTCATTTTTAGATGGATATAAGTTGATTTCCTTCGTTTCCACTATGAGAATATGTTGGATAATGACCTGGGAATATAATTCTACGGGATATGAAGACACTCCAAATGTACAATAGTTAATTTGAAACATAAAAGTAAAATGGTGGAACAAATTTGACCTTAAAAATAGATGATAGCTGCCCTTGCAGCGGCCACCTCAGAAAAAGAAATTCATAATTCTCAAAAAGCAAAGCAGTTCTAGCAGATGAAGACGAAGAAATTTAGTCCAATCCAAGACTGTACATACTAGACACCCAAGATCCATTTGAAGATTTACAAAAAAAAAGAGTCACAGAATCAAAAAATTCAGACACCTGTTCAACAACTGAAGAACAGGTGTCAAAACAGCTCAGAAATTAAGAAAGACATCACATACAGAAAATAACAAAAATTACCAATGGAATACCAATAGAATACCAACAGAGTTATAAAATCAGCTATCAGATTTCCAAAAAATATGACAGAATACATCAAATCTAAGTCGGAGTACCTAAATCACCCACAGAAAGAGCAAGCAGGTCTGCAAAATTAGGGGTAAAATTATAAAAGAATAAGGGAAATAGCCCATTATAAAAAAGCGGAAAAAAGTTGTAAGGCATTCGCATTTAGACACAATCTCTCATACTCTGAAATACATTTAAGCTTTCATTGTGACCCTTGTATTTCGTTCAAGCTTCTGAATTACAATACAAGTTCGTATTATTTAATCATATTATGAGTATTAATATTCATTATTAGCTTATTAGATGTTATTTTGTTATTGATATTACCCTGTTTAATTCATATCTAATCGAATTAAATATTTACATTATTAATAAGATTTCTTTCCTCTGTTTAATTCAGCTAAAGTTTTTAAAATTCGAGCCATTATATCTTTTCAAAAACTTATGCTACAAGACCACCCTAGCTGACCAATGGATTTACTGCCTTCAAGAAAGACTTACCACCAGACTTTCTCAATGGGTTGACCAACGTATAAATGGCTTTAGTTGCTCAAACAAAGTTTAGAATAATAGCATAAGAGTAAGGAGTAATGATAATGAAGCCTCCAGTTCATCATCAGAACTACAAGTAGTAAAATTAGAAAAAAAAGTTTTATAATTGGTCTATATCGCTTATAAGTAAAAATGAAGTCTTTAAAAAACAAGTATTTTAGGAACAAAGAGATAATGAAATACATATGTTAGAATATAGCTACCCAGGAATTAGTAATAACCATATTATAGACATCCTAGAAGAAGAAAAACTAAAAGAACACCAAGAAAAATGTTATAATTTTATTCATATAGGTCTTAACCAAGTAGCAGCCAAGCCTAACTTTAGGCTAGGAATCATCATACCTATTTTAATGATTTTATGAGATACAAGATTAAAAAAATTTTAAGATTTGCTGATTGTTATACTAGAAAGTAATTGTCATGATCGTCCAGTATTTTTTAATTGTTATTCAAACTTTTCCATGAGTCTTACAAATGAATATACCTCTGAAGTTCTTAAATTATATATTAAGACACCCAAAGACATTATTGATGGAAGATGTAACACCCTACCATACAGAGTCTTATGCTTAAGTCATAATTCAGAGATGGCAAGGTATTACGACCTCTAAAATAAAAGTTTAGTACGTATAGTAGTATGAATAATTGATTATAACTAGGAGCCTTTATAGAAAAAGGGGTAAACAAAAATTGCAACTCAAAAGCGCAACACTCCGATCGATAACGTAACGAACAAGGATAAACCAACGCGAGATTATATATATATACAAAGAAGTGTCAAAAACAGGAATATCAAGACTCAAAATCCGGCTGTGAAGATAACCGGTCCGAGCATATAGCAATATATACATATGATAAAAATAAGGAAAACCCCAAAGGAAACCCAAAGGGACACAAATACAGAAACCTATTCTCCAAAATCTCCCATAAGAAGAGTCATCACAGTTTGTATTATTTAATGGAGATAAAAGCATCTAAGCAAAACATATAAACCAAAACGTGGTCCCGAGAACAAAGGATCTTCGCAAATCTAGAAGTCTCCAGCATGCCTCCGTGGGAAACCTCACGTCCTGCATCTGAAAACCACAAAATCCACATGGGTGAGAACCAGAGGTCCCCAGCATGGTAACAGCTTCCACATATATAATACATAATAATAGAGGAAAGACGAAGGCAATCCTAGAACTTCCTCCAGATAATATCAAAGCTTATAAACAAGCTAAACCATATAAGGACATCTGACTAAAGATCCTTCAGTCTAACTAATACTTCCCTTTCCAATTCCTTCAGACCTCCCAACCACCAGCAGGAGTATAATATCGCAAACACAGTTATATCAAACAAGAAATATACAAATAGGAACAATTAAGGCATTTAGGCAATTAGCAAGTAATATGCAGTCAAATAGGCAATCTCAAACAATTCATATAGTATGCATATGATGAATGCCTGTCCCTAGTGGCTGATGATATCATCTGTCGGTTATAGAGCCAATCCGACAAGTCCTGGCAGCTAACCATTGGACTGTCCCTCTGTCGTGTCTCCCCAACTTGAGTCATACTCAATATAAACTTGATCATAATCATGATCCATATCCATCACCCTCATTGGTGAATATTTATGGGGGTGAGCTCATCCGGGGCTTTCACAGTGCCCGGCCACCCTGACGACATAGGGTCAAAAGAGCTTCAAGTCTCAACCTGGAGCATGTGGTGGCTAGCCACTGCTTTCTCCCAGGGAAACTCTCATCTCCGATAATGGAAGTGCAACATTCACAATTCATTCAACAGCATATATATGCATTTATTCTTAGCCATAATCATGGCTCCGCCGTAACACGACAATAATCCAGCCATCCGGCTCACGGTTAAATCCATAACCAGCCATCTGACTCATGGTTAAATCCATAACCAGCCATTTCATTAACAAATACGGCCTTTCGGCCCATGGCATAACAAGCACTTCCACCTCCATCCTCCGCCTATCACATAATCATCTTTGATCCTCATTGATCATTCATTTTTCCCTTGCTTCACTCGCAAGTTACCACATTCACTAGCCCTTCTTCTCATAGCTAGACATATCATAATGATTTAAGACATAAATGGTGAGATCGGAGGCTTAGAAGTATGAGATTTGGCTTTTAAAACTCAAAAATCAACTTTGGGATAAAAACAGGGCCACGCGTATGCGCACTCCACGTGCACGCGTGGATGGCCTCAAAAACTCATCGACGCGTAATCGTCATGCACGCTAACGCGTGGATTAAAAATTAGCCAATCGACGCGCACGCGTCAGCCACGTGTACGCGTGGGTACTCTCGTGCTCCAGGCACAAAGCTGGCACAGTTTTGGCACAACTCTCTGACAAAATGGCTGGGCATTGGGTGCAGCACATCGGCGCGCCCGCGCACACCACGCGCACGCGTGGATGGCGTTTTCTGAAAGATCGGCGCGTACGCGCCAAGTGCGCCTACGCGCGAGGGGTCTTTCTGCTAAAAATTTTCTAAGTTAGAAGCTGCAGAATTCACAGATTCAAACCCCAATCTTCCAACGGACATAACTTTCTCATTTTAAATCGTTTTTCACTCGTTCTTCGAACGGTATGGACATCCCGGATCCAATTTCATTTCTAAATAGATTTGGCACAAAATGGAGATCCGTAGTCCAAGTTATGTCCCACCAAAGTATGCCCAAAAACCATGTTTTTCATAAAAACCACAAAGTGCCATTTTCAAAACAAGCCATTTTCAACTCTTTTCAAAATCAATCAAAACTTGCCAATTTCATCCCTTTTCTTTGAAATCAATCAAAATATATCAAATTCAACATCAAGCCTCCTCAACTCACACATTGACACTTTACCACAATTTACAAAATCACTATCTCATCATTTTAACCCACTTCACCCAAGTGGCTCAAACTCAAACATATTGACATATCATATACTCTTCTCCATGCCAATTTTTAACAACACCAATTCCAATAAATCATCATTGTACACAATCAATATCATACTCACCATCAACATGGTTCAACCCACAATTCAACCATAACCAATCATCAAGCATATATCACAACATGCATATTTTCTCATACATCATACCATTAAGGCATCAATAATCATCATCACATATATGAGCACATCATATATTTCAACCATTTAACAACACCAACAATTCAATGCCTATCTTAGGACCTCTAGCCTAAGTATTTCCTACCACATTACATATTAGATACGGGAAACCGAAACCATACCTTAGCCGATTTCCCAAGCTCAACCGGAGCACTTCCAAATCACTTATCCACAAGCTCTCAAGGCCTCAAAACCTCCAAGAACAGATTTTTCACCACCAAATCCCTTCTTAAGCTTTCCAAAATCACCAATCAAGCTCCAATATTCACACATACAAAACCTAAGCCACAATTATCATACTCATACACAACATCTCAATACCCAAACATCATAGAATAACAAATTACACTAGAGTTGAGAATCTTACCACACCCAAAGTCCAAGGAGACAAGATTAACCTTCTCCTTCAAGAGAGTTGGGTCCTATAACATCAAAGTGCCTAAAATCTCAACATTTTTGCTCATAAAACTCGAAAACAAGGCTGGAATTTCGAAGTGCAAAACGTGACTTACCTCAAGATTAATTGTATGGGTTTTGTAGAGCTCTCCGCAGTGAACGCGTAGCCATAAACGGAGCGGCAATCGGAGCTCTAGATCAAAAGTTATGGTGGTTTGAAGATCAAGTGAGAGAAAGAACTTGAGAGAGAGTTCTCCCCTCCATGGCCTCCATTTCAGCGTTTTTGAGTGATAAGTGAGGAGAGAGAGTGCTGAAAACTAGGGTTTTGGTCTAGTTATGTTGGGCCAAGGGCCCACTTTGGGTCCGGTTGGCCCGGTTTGGCCCGTTCGGTCCAATCTTGGTCTGAATTCTATAAAATTGGTACCGAAATTCTCGTCTCAATCTCCTCTATCACATTTAGCCATAAAAATCACATTTTGCGCTTTCTAGAATAAATTCTCATTTATGGGTTAATTAGCCGTTAATTAACCGGGTTTTACATTCTACCCACCTAATTGGGAATTTTGCCCACAAAATTCAAATGCAATTACCTGAGAATAAGTGCGGATAATCCGTTCGCATCTCCGACTCAAGTTCCCAAGTGTGTTCCTCAACACCGCCTCGACTCCATACCACTTTGACTAATGAAACCTCTTTTCCACGCAATCGTTTAATACTAGTATCATCAATTCTGACCGGAGCCACTGGAAGCGTCAAATCTTCCTTTAACTGAACCGACTCAGGTTCTAACACATGGCTAGCATCAGGAGTGTACTTCCGAAGCTGCGACACGTGAAACACATCGTGTAGGTTCGAAAGATGAGGTGGTAGAGCCATCCGATACGCCACCGGTCCAACCCTCTCCAGGATTTGAAATGGACCAATGTATCGAGGATTCAACTTCTTTGCTTTAATCGCCCTACCTACTCCCGTAGTCGGAGTAACCTTGAGGAAAACATGGTCTCCTTCCTCAAATTCTAAGGGCTTTCGCCTCTGATCGGCGTAACTCTTTTGACGACTCTGCGCCGTAAGCATCCTATCTCGGATTTTTATGACTTGTTCACTGGTCTCAGCTATCATTTCCGGCCCCAACAAGCCTTTCTCTCCAGCTTCATACCAACATAGCGGAGATTGACATTTCCTCCCATACAGGGCCTCATACGGAGCCATTCCGATGCTCGCATGAAAGCTATTATTGTATGCAAACTCCACTAACGGCATATACCGATCCCAACTCGCCGGTTGGTCCAAAACACAAGCTCTCAACATATCCTCTAGTGTTTGGATCGTTCTCTCGGATTGACCATCTGTTTGAGGATGGTAAGCCGTGCTCAAGCATAGTCGGGTTCCAAAAGCTTTCTGAAATGCACCCCAAAACCTTGAAGTAAAACGAGGATCTCTATCAGAGATTATAGTAGCAGGTACACCATGAAGTCTCACAATCTCCTTTATGTATAACCGTGCTAGCTCCTCAAGGGTGTAAGTCATCCGAATGGGTAAAAAGTGAGCTGACTTCGTCAGTCGGTCCACAATCACCCAGATAGCATCAAAACCAGCCCTAGTCCTTGGCAATCCCGACACAAAGTCCATTGCAATACTTTCCCACTTCCATTGTGGAATCTCTAAAGGTTGCAACATCCCGGAAGGTCTTTGATGTTTAATCTTTACCTTTTGACAAGTTAAGCACTTTGAAACATATTCCGCCACATCATTCTTCATACCCGGCCACCAAAACATCGCCTTTAAATCATGGTACATCTTAGTACTTCCCGGGTGAATGGAGAATCCGCTTTTGTGTGCCTCCTTTAAGATATCATGCCTCAAAGTGCCAACATCCGGCACAATGATCCTACCCTTGAACCTCCATAACCCATCTTTTTCTTCCGACACTCTCCACTGTTTTCCTTGCTCAATAGCCGGTAACACCTTCCATAACGCTTCATCATTTTGATGAGCCTTTAGGAGTTCGAACTTAAAGTCACTTGAGATTTCTAATCGGCTCAAACACAAGGTTCCGGATACTTCTCAAGCACCAATTTTTAGATTCTCGAATCCCTTAAGCAACTTCTCCTCTTGAAGCATCATCCAAGCCGCATATAACGACTTCCGACTTAACGCATCCGCCACTACGTTCGCCTTTCCCGGATGGTAATTCAACTCAAAGTCGTAGTCCTTCAATAATTCCATCCACCTTCTCTGTCTCATATTAAGTTCTTTCTGATCAAAGAGGTACTTCAAGCTCTTATGATTAGAGAAAACTTGGAACTTAACCCCATAGAGGTAATGCCTCCACACCTTTAGCGCAAACACGACCGCAGCAAGCTCCAAATCGTGCGTAGGGTAATTAACTTCGTGTGGTCTCAACTGCCGTGAGGCATACGCCACCACATTATGATGCTACATCAGCACGCACTCCAGACCCTTAAATGAGGCATCACAGTACACCTCAAAAGGCTCGTTCGGCTCAGGTAACACTAACACCGGTGCAGTGGTCAACTTTTTCTTCAATGTCTGAAAGCTCTCCTCGCATTCAGGAGTCCAAACAAACGGAGTGTCTTTGCGGGTTAACTTTGTCATTGGCAAAGCTATCTGTGAAAAGCCCTTAATAATCCTTCGGTAATAGCCAGCTAAACCCAGAAAACTCCTTATCTCCGTTACGGTGGTTGGTTGCTTCCAATCCATCACAGCCTCTACCTTAGTTGGATCTACGGCTATTCCCTTCTTACTCACCACGTGACCCAAAAACTTCACCTCACTCTTCCAAAACTCGCACTTAGACAGTTTTGCATAAAGTTTCTTCTCCTTTAGAATCTGCAA
This sequence comes from Arachis stenosperma, assembly GCF_014773155.1. Classification (NCBI taxonomy): domain Eukaryota; kingdom Viridiplantae; phylum Streptophyta; class Magnoliopsida; order Fabales; family Fabaceae; genus Arachis; species Arachis stenosperma. The sequence goes on along the minus strand of NC_080386.1, from coordinate 25,720,040 downwards.
CACGGTCCTCAAGTGTTCCGCATGCTCTTCTTCAGTCTTGGAGTAAACCAGTATGTCATCAATGAAGACAACAACGAGTTTATCCAGAAACGGACGGAAAACTCTATTCATGTAACCCATAAACACTGCAGGAGCGTTCGTCAATCCAAAGGACATCACAGTGTACTCGTAATGACCATAACGAGTCCTGAAAGCGGTCTTAGGGATATCCTCACCCCTCACCCTTATCTGGTGATAACCGGATCGCAAATCGACCTTGGAGAAAACTCCAGCTCCTTGTAACTGATCCATAAGATCATCAATTCTCGGCAATGGGTACTTATTCTTTATTGTGACCTTGTTCAGCTGCCTGTAATCCACACAAAGCCACATACTCCCATCTTTCTTCTTTACCAGTAACACTGGCGCACCCCGCGGAGAGACACTTGGTCGTATAAAATTCTTTCCCAACAAATCCTCTAACTGAGACTTTAGCTCGTTCATCTCTAACAGTGACATCCTATAAGGAGCGCTTAAGATTGGTCCCGCCCCGGGCACCAATTCAATAGCAAACTCAACCTCTCGGTTAGGTGGAAACTCATCAATATCATCGGGAAACACTTTCGGAAACTCACACACAACCGGAATCTGTTCCAACCTTTGATCATCACCCGAAACACCCGCGGTTAACAACAGGATACCCTGACATTCGATTCCAGAACAGTTCACCATCATCGAATTCAAGTAATAATTATTCACCACGACCGGCCCTTCTGTATCTTCCGGCATAAAGTACACCGACTTTGTAGAACTATCAAGCAGGACATGGTTCTTAGATAACCAGTCCAATCCCAAGGATAAGATCAAGACCGATCATCGGCAAGCAGACTAAATTATGAACAAAATTATGCTGCTTGAACCTAAAGGAAGTTTTCGGGCATCCTAGCCTAGTTACCATGGCTTCATGGGTAGCATTATACACTCTTAGATCATAACCTAAGGTTACGATCTTCAATCCTAACTCATGGGCTTTCTCAAATGCAATGAATGAATGCGATGCTCCCGAATCAAATAAAGCATTTAAAGTTTGACCAGCTATTTCACAGTTACCTCGGATGAGTGTCTCGGGTCCCACGACACCTATAGCTGAGGTGGTGAACATCCGACCAGCCTGTTGTGCTTTCCCAGCATCTTGTTTCTGCTTCTCTGGACAGTTTGGGACCTTATGTCCCGCCTTACTACAGTAATAGCACAAACCCCATCCGGCCATACACGGGACTCCCGGATGGTGACTTCCACACCTAGCACAAGCTTGCTCATTCTGTGGTTGCTTCCCAAACCTTTTCCCTTGGGAGTTGTTGTTGTTGGGCCTCCTGAAAGAACTTCCCCACTTGAAAGGCAGACCTCTAGGTGCAAAGTTCTTCCTTCGGTTCTGTGGGAATGGTCCCTTGTGATTTCCTCTCTCAGCGGCTGCCTTCTTCACACACTCTTCAGCAACCCTACACTTGTTTATCATCACAGAGAAAGCTCTGACCTCTATTGGTCCCTGAGCTCTATTTTTGTTGTTGCCATGATTGTTTATCCGTTGCACAAGAGCTTCAGCAGTGGCTTGCATCGCAGCAGCCATGTTTTTCAACGTAGTCATAAGGTTCACCGGGTCATTAGGGTTAACCTCCGGTGCACGAGCATTAGTACGACCTCTACCACGGCCTTTACCACGGCCTATACCACGGCCTCTACCGCATCCGCGAGGCGCCATCTGGTTCCTATACACACCAAACAATCGATATTAAGTTGATCAGTCTCAATATCGGAAGTTTAGTGCTTCAAGTCCCAAATGCATGCTCATGAACGTTTATGCCAATTATATCAAGTAGATATACTAATAGCACATAACACACATACAGAGAATGCACAAAAGCATAGTCAGTCCATCCCACAAGATCTACAGGAACGAACTGCTCTGATACCATAATGTAACACCCTACCATACAGAGTCTTATGCTTAAGACATAATTCAGAGATGGCAAGGTATTACGACCTATAAAATAAAAGTTTAGTACGTATAGTAGTATGAATAATTGATTATAACTAGGAGCCTTTATAGAAAAAGGGGTAAACAAAAATCGCAACTCAAAAGCGCAACACTCCGATCGATAACGTAACGAACAAGGATAAACCAACGCGAGATTATATATACAAAGGATGTCAAAAATAGGAATATCAAGACTCAAAATCCGGCTGCGAAGATAACCGGTCCGAGCATATAGCAATATATACATATGATAAAAATAAGGAAAACCCCAAAGGAAATCCAAAGGGACACAAATACAGAAACCTATTCTCCAAAATCTCCCATAAGAATAGTCATCACAGTTTGTATTATTTAATGTAGATAAAAGCATCTAAGCAAAACATATAAACCAAAACGTGGTCCCGAGAACAAAGGATCTTCGCAAATCTAGAAGTCTCTAGCATGCCTCAGCGGGAAACCTCACGTCCTGCATCTGAAAACCACAAAATCCGCATGGGTGAGAACCAGAGGTCCCCAGCATGGTAACAGCTTCCACATATATAATACATAATAATAAAGGAAAGCCGAAGGCAATCCTAGAACTTCCTCTAGATAATATCAAAGCTTATAAACAAGCTAAACCATATAAGGGCATCTGACTAAAGATCCTTCAGTCTAACTAATACTTCCCTTTCCAATTCCTTCAGACCTCCCAACCACCAGCAGGAGTATAATATCGCAAACACAGTTATATCAAACAAGAAATATACAAATAGGAACAATTAAGGCATTTAGGCAATTAGAAAGTAATATGCAGTCAAATAGGCAATCTCAAACAAATCATATAGTATGCATATGATGAATGCCTGTCCCTAGTGGCTGATGATATCATCTGTCGGTTATAGAGCCAACCCGACAAGTCCTGGCAGCTAACCATTGGACTGTCCCTCTGTCGTGTCTCCCCAACTTGAGTCATACTCAATATAAACTTGATCATAATCATGATCCATATCCATCACCCTCATTGGTGAATATTTATGGGGGTGAGCTCATCCGGGGCTTTCACAGTGCCCGGCCACCCTGACGACATAGGGTCAAAAGAGCTTCAAGTCTCAACCTGGAGCACGTGGTGGCTAGCCACTGCTTTCTCCCAGGGAAACTCTCATCTCCGATAATGGAAGTGCAACATTCACAATTCATTCAACAGCATATATATGCATTTATTCTTAGCCATAATCATGGCTCCGCCGTAACACGGCAATAATCCAGCCATCCGACTCACGGTTAAATCCATAACCAGCCATCTGGCTCATGGTTAAATCCATAACCAGCCATTTCATTAACAAATACGGCCTTTCGGCCCATGGCATAAGAAGCACTTCCACCGCCATCCTCCGCCTCTCACATAATCATCTTTGATCCTCATTGATCATTCATTTTTTCCTTGCTTCACTCGCAAGTTACCACATTTACTAGCCCTTCTTCTCATAGCTAGACATATCATAATGATTTAAGACATAAATGGTGAGATCGGAGGCTTAGAAGTATGAGATTTGGCTTTTAAAACTCAAAAATCAACTATGGGATGAAAACAGGGCCACGCGTACGCGCACTCCACGCGCACGCGTGGATGGCCTCAAAAACTCATCGACGCGTAAGCGTCATGCACGCTAACGCATGGATTAAAAATTAGCCAATCGACGCGCACGTGTCAGCCACGCGTACGCGTGGTTACTCTCGTGCCCCAGGCACAAAGCTGGCACAGTTTTGGCACAACTCTCTGACAAAATGGCTGGGCATTGGGTGCAGCATATCGGCGCGCACGCGCACACCACGCGCACGCGTGGATGGCGTTTTCTGAAAGATCGGCGCGTACGCGCCAAGTGCGCCTACGCGCGAGGGGTCTTTCTGCTAAAAATTTTCTAAGTTAGAAGCTGCAGAATTCACAGATTCAAACCCCAATCTTCCAACGGACATAACTTTCTCATTTTAAATTGTTTTTCACCCGTTCTTCGAACGGTATGGACATCCCGGATCCAATTTCATTTCTAAATAGATTTGGCACAAAATGGAGATCCGTAGTCCAAGTTATGTCCCACCAAAGTATGCCCAAAAACCATGTTTTTCATAAAAACCACAAAGTGCCATTTTCAAAACAAGCCATTTTCAACTCTTTTCAAAATCAATCAAAACATGCCAATTTCATCCCTTTTCTTTGAAATCAATCAAAATATATCAAATTCAACATCAAGCCTCCTCAACTCACACATTGACACTTTACCACAATTTACAAAATTACTATCTCATCATTTTAACCCACTTCACCCAAGTGGCTCAAACTCAAACATATTGACATATCATATACTCTTCCCCATGCCAATTTTTAACAACACCAATTCCAATAAATCATCATTGTACACAATCAATATCATACTCACCATCAACATGGTTCAACCCACAATTCAACCATAACCAATCATCAAGCATATGTCACAACATGCATATTTTCTCATACATCATACCATTAAGGCATCAATAATCATCATCACATATATGACCACATCATATATTTCAACCATTCAACAACACCAACAATTCAATGCCTATCTTAGGGCCTCTAGCCTAAGTATTTTCTACCACATTACATATTAGATACGGGAAACCGAAACCATACCTTAGCCGATTTACCAAGCTCAACCGGAGCACTTCCAAATCACTTATCCACAAGCTCTCAAGGCCTCAAAACCTCTAAGAACAGATTTTTCACCACCAAATCCCTTCTTAAGCTTTCCAAAATCACCAATCAAGCTCCAATATTCACACACACACAACCTAAGCCACAATTATCATACCCATACACAACATCTCAATACCCAAACATCATAGAACAACAAATTATACTAGGGTTGAGAATCTTACCACACCCAAGGTCCAAGGAGACAAGATTAACCTTCTCCTTCAAGAGAGTTGGGTCCTTGGTGCACGAAATTGTGATCATCAATGGCGCCATCAACATGGTACGCACAATTGTAATCTCAACTCTTTATCACAACTTCGCACAACTAACCAGCAAGTGCACTGGGTCGTCCAAGTAATAAACCTTACGCGAGTAAGGGTCGATCCCACGGAGATTGTTGGTATGAAGCAAGCTATGTTCATCTTTTAAATCTTAGTCAGGCAGACTCAAATGGTTATGGATAATATATGAATAAAATATAAAGATAAAGATAGAGATACTTATGTAATTCATTGGTGAGAATTTCAGATAAGCGAATGGAGATGCTTTGTCCCTTCTGTCTCTCTGCTTTCCTACTGTCTTCATCCAATCCTTCTTACTCCTTTCCATGGCAAGCTGTATGTTGGGCATCACCGTTGTCAGTGGCTACAGTCCCGTCCTCTCAGTGAAAATGTTCAATGCACCCTGTTATAGCACGGCTATTCAGCTGTCGGTTCTCGATCATGTCGGAATAGAATCCAGTGATTCTTTTGTGTCTGTCACTAACGCCCCACAATCGCGAGTTTGAAACTCGTCACAGTCATTCAATCATTGAATCCTACTCAGAATACCACAGACAAGGTTTAGATCTTCCGGATTCTCTTGAATGCCGCCCTCAATTCTAGCTTATACCACGAAGATTCCGGTTAAAGAATCCAAGAGATATCCACTCAATCTAAGGTAGAACGGAGGTGGTTGTCAGGCACACGTTCATAGGTGAGAATGATGATGAGTGTCACGGATAATCACATTCATCAAGTTGAAGAACAAGTGATATCTTAGAACAAGAACAAGCTGAATTGTATAGAAGAACAATAGTAATTGCATTGATACTCGAGGTACAGCAGAGCTCCACACCTTAATCTATGGTGTGTAGAAACTCCACCGTTGAAAATACATAAGCACAAGGTCTAGGCATGGCCGTGAGGCCAGCCTCCCAATGATCTAAGAACTAGACGTCCAAAGATGATCCTAAGATCTAAATTGATCAAAAGATGATAATACAATAGCAAAAGGTCTATATTTATAAAGAACTAGTAGCCTAAGGTTTACAAAAATGAGTAAATGACAGAAAAATCCACTTCCGGGCCCACTTGGTGTGTTCTTAGGCTGAGCATTAAAGCATTTTCGTGTAGAGACTTTTCTTGGAGTTAAACGCCAGCTTTTGTGCCAGTTTGGGCGTTTAACTCCCATTCTTGTGCCAGTTCCGGCGTTTAACGTCGGGCATTCTTCAGCTGATTTGGAACGCCGGTTTGGGCCATCAAATCTCGGGCAAAGTATGGACTATTATACATTGCTGGAAAGCCCAGGATGTCTACTTTCCAACGCCGTTGAGAGCGCGCCAATTGGGCTTCTGTAGCTCCAGAAAATCCACTTCGAGTGCAGGGGGGTCAGAATCCAACAGCATCTGCAGTCCTTTTCTGCCTCTGAATCAGATTTTTGCTCAGGTCCCTCAATTTCAGCCAGAAAATACCTGAAATCACAGAAAAACACACAAACTCATAGTAAAGTCCAGAAAAGTAAATTTTAACTAAAAACTAATAAAAATATACTAAAAACTAACTAAAACATACTAAAAACATACTAAAAGCAATGCCAAAAAGCGTACAAATTATCCGCTCATCACAACACCAAACTTAAATTGTTGCTTGTCCCTAAGCAACTGAAAATCAAATAAGATAAAAAGAAGAGAATATGCAATGAATTCCAAAAACATCTATGAAGATCAGTATTAATTAGATGAGCGGGGCTTTTAGCTTTTTGCCTCTGAACAGTTTTGGCATCTCACTCTATCCTTTGAAATTCAGAATGATTGGCTTCTATAGGAACTCAGAATCCAGATAGTGTTATTGATTCTCCTAGTTAAGTATGATGACTCTTGAACACAGCTACTTTATGAGTCTTGGCCGTGGCCCAAAGCACTCTATCTTCCAGTATTACCACCGGATACATACATGCCACAGACACATAATTGGGTGAACCTTTTCAGATTGTGACTCAGCTTTGCTAGAGTCCCCAATTAGAGGTGTCCAGGGTTCTTAAGCACACTCTTTTTGCCTTGGATCACAACTTCATTATTTTCTTTCTTTTCCTTCTTTTTTCGTTTTTTTTTCACTGCTTTTTCTTGCTTCAAGAATCATTTTTATGATTTTTCAGATCCTCAGTAACATGTCTCCTTTTTCATTATTCTTTCAAGAGCCAACATTCATGAACAACAAATTCAAAAGACATATGCACTGTTTAAGCATACATTTTGAAAACAAAAGTATTGCCACCACATCAAAATAATTAATCTGTTATAAAATCTGAAATTCATGCAATTCTTTTCTTTTTCAATTAAGAACATTTTTCATTTAAGAAAGGTGATGGATTCATAGGACATTCATAACTTTAAGGCATAGACACTAAGACACTAATGATCACAAGACACAAACATAGATAAACATAAGCATGATTTTTTGAAAAACAGAAAAATAAAGAACAAGGAAATTAAAGAACGGGTCCACCTTAGTAATGGCGGCTTGTTCTTCCTCTTGAAGATCTTATGGAGTGCTTGAGCTCCTCAATGTCTCTTCCTTGTCTTTGTTGCTCCTCTCTCATGATTCCTTGATCTTCTCTAATTTCATGGAGGAGGATGGAATGTTCTTGGTGCTCCACCCTTAGTTGTCCCATGTTGGAACTCAATTCTCCTATGGAGGTGTTGATTTGATCCCAATAGTTTTGTGGAGGAAAGTGCATCCCTTGAGGCATCTCAGGGATTTTATGATGAGTGGGATCTCTTGTTTGCTCCATCCTTTTCTTAGTGATGGGCTTGTCCTCATCAATGGGGATGTCTCCCTCTATGTCAATTCTAACTGAATAACAGAGGTGACAAATGAGATGAGGAAAGGCTAACCTTGCCAAGGTAGAGGACTTGTCCGCCACCTTATAAAGTTCTTGGGCTATAACCTCATGAACTTCTACTTCCTCTCCAATCATGATGCTATGGATCATGATGGCCCGGTCTAGAGTAACTTCAGACCGGTTGCTAGTGGGAATGATTGAGCATTGGATAAACTCCAACCATCCCCTAGCTACGGGCTTGAGGTCATGCCTTCTCAATTGAACCGGCTTCCCTCTTGAATCTCTCTTCCATTGGGCGCCCTCTTCACAAATGACTGTGAGGACTTGGTCCAACCTTTGATCAAAGTTGACCCTTCTAGTGTAAGGGTGTTCAACTCCTTGCATCATGGGCAAGTTGAATGCCAACCTTACATTTTCCGGACTAAAATCCAAGCATTTCCCCCAAACCATTGTAAGCCAATTCTTTGGGTCCGGATTCACACTTTGATCATGGTTCTTGGTGATCCATGCATTGGCATAGAACTCTTGAACCATTAAGATTCCGACTTGTTGAATGGGGTTGGTAAGAACTTCCCAACCTCTTCTTCGGATCTCATGTCGGATCTCCGAATATTCACTCTTTTTGAGTTTAAAAGGGACCTCGGGGATCACCTTCTTCAAGGCCACAACTTCATAGAAGTGGTCTTGATGCACCCTTGAGATGAATCTCTCCATTTCCCATGACTCGGGGTTGGAAGCTTTTGCCTTCCCTTTCCTCTTTCTAGAGGTTTCTCCGGCCTTGGATGCCATAAATGGTTATGGAAAAACAAAAAGCAATGCTTTTACCACACCAAACTTAAAATGTTTGCTCGTCCTCGAGCAAAAGAAGAAAGAAGAGAGTAGAAGAAGAAGAAATAGAGGAGATGGAGGTGGCTTTGTGGTTCGGCCAAAGGGGGAGAAGTAGTGTTTAGGGTGGGTTTGGGAGGGAAAGTGGTTTGAATTTTGAATGGTAAGGTAGGTGGGGTTTTATGAAGGATGGATATGAGTGGTGAAGAGAATAGTGGGATTTGATAGGTGAGGGGTTTTTGGGGAAGAGTGGTAGAGGTGATTGGTGAATGGGTGAAGAAGAAGAGAGAGGGTGGTGGGGTAGGTGAGGATCCTGTGGGGTCCACAGATCCTGAGGTGTCAAGGAAAAGTCATCCCTGCACCAAATGGCGAGCAAAATTTGCTCTCTGCACCAATTCTGGCGTTAAACGCCGGGCTGGTGCCCATTTCTGGCGTTTAACGCCAGCTTCTTGCCCTTTCCTGGCGTTTAACGCCAGTCTGGTGCCCCTTTCTGGCGTTAAACGCCCAGAATGGTGCCAGACTGGGCGTTAAACGCCCATTTGCTGCCCTTACTGGCGTTTAAACGCCAGCAAGGTCTTCCTCCAGGGTGTGCTATTTTTCTTTCTATTTTTCATTCTGTTTTTGCTTTTTCAATTGATTTTGTGACTTCTCATGATCATCAACCTACAGAAAACATAAAATAACAAAGGAAAATAGATAAAATATAACATTGGGTTACCTCCCAACAAGCGCTTCTTTAATGTCAGTAGCTTGACAGAGGGCTCTCATGGAGCCTCACAGATACTCAGAGCAATGTTGGAACCTCCCAACACTAAACTTAGAGTTTGAATGTGGGGGTTCAACACCAAACTTAGAAGTTGGTTGTGGCCTCCCAACACCAAACTTAGAGTTTGACTGTGGGGGCTTTGTTTGACTCTGTTTTGAGAGAAGCTGTTCATGCTTCCTCTCCATGGTGACAGAGGGATATCCTTGAGCCTTAAACACAAAGGATTCTTCATTCACTTGAATGATCAATTCTCCTCTGTCCATAGGAAGGGTCTGCCAAGGATGATGGATTCATCCATGCACTTCCCAGTCTCTAGGACTATGAAATCAACAGGGATGTAATGGTCTTCAATCTTCACCAGAACATCCTCTACTAGCCCATAAGCTTGTTTTCTTGAGTTATCTGCCATCTCTAGTGAGATTCTTGCAGCTTGTACCTCAAAGATCCCTAGCTTCTCCATTACAGAGAGAGGCATGAGGTTTACACTTGACCCTAAGTCACACAGAGCCTTCTTAAAGGTCATGGTGCCTATGGTACAATGTATTGAAAACTTCCCAGGATCTTGTCTCTTTCGAGGTAATCTCTGCCTAGACAAGTCATCCAGTTCTTTGGTGAGTAAAGGGGGTTCATCCTCCCAAGTTTCATTACCAAATAACTTGTCATTTAGCTTCATGATTGCTCCAAGATATTTAGCAACTTGCTCTTCAGTGACATACTCATCCTCTTCAGAGGAAGAATACTCATCAGAGCTCATGAATGACAGAAGTAAATCCAATGGAATCTCTATGGTCTTAGTGTGAGCCTCAGATTCCCATGGTTCCTCATTAGGGAACTCAGTGGAGGCCAGTGGATGTCCATTGGGGTCTTCCTCAGTGGCGTTCACTGCCTCTTCCTCCTCTCCAAATTCGGCCATATTGATGGCCTTGCACTCTCCTTTTGGATTCTCTTCTGTATTGCTTGGAAGAGTACTAGGAGGGAGTTTAGTAATTTTCTTGCTCAGCTGACCCACTTGTGCCTCCAAGTTTCTAATGGAGGACCTTGTTTCAGTCATGAAACTTTGAGTGGTTTTGATTAGATCAGAGACCATGGTTGCTAAGTCAGAGTGGTTCTGCTTAGAATTCTCTGTCTGTTGCTGAGAAGATGATGGAAAAGGCTTGCCATTGCTAAACCTGTTTCTTCCACCATTATTATTGTTGAAACCTTGTTGAGGTCTCTGTTGATCCTTCCATGAGAGATTTGGATGATTTTTCCATGAAGAATTATAGGTGTTTCCATAGGGTTCTCCCATGTAATTCACCTCTTCCATTGAAGGGTTCTCAGGATCATAAGCTTCTTCTTCAGATGAAGCGTCCTTAGTACTGCCTGGTGCAGCTTGCATTCCAGACAGACTTTGAGAAATCAAATTGACTTGCTGAGTCAATATCTTGTTCTGAGCTAATATGGCATTCAGAGTATCAATCTCAAGAACTCCTTTCTTCTGATTTGCCCCATTGTTCACAGGATTCCTTTCAAAAGTGTACATGAATTGGTTATTTGTAACCATTTTAATTAGTTCTTGAGCTTCTGTAGGCGTCTTCTTCAGATGAAGAGATCCTCCAGCAGAGCTATCCAAAGACATCTTAGACAGTTCAGACAGACCATCATAGAAAATACCTATGATGCTCCATTCAGAAAGCATGTCAGAGGGACACTTTCTGATTAATTGTTTGTATCTTTCCCAAGCTTCATAGAGGGATTCTCCTTCCTTCTGTCTGAAGGTTTGGACTTCCACTCTAAGCTTACTCAATTTTTGAGGTGGAAAAAATTTTGCCAAGAAGGCATTGACTAGCTTTTCCCAAGAGTTCAGGCTTTCTTTAGGTTGTGAGTCCAACCATATCCTAGCTCTGTCTCTTATAGCAAAAGGGAATAGCATAAGTCTGTAGACCTCAGGGTCAACCCCATTAGTCTTGACAGTGTCACAGATTTGCAAGAATTCAGCTAAGAACTGATGAGGATCTTCCAAGGGAAGTCCATGGAACTTGCAATTCTGTTGCATTAGAGAAACTAATTGAGGCTTAAGCTCAAAGTTGTTTGCTCCAATGGCAGGGATAGAGATGCTTCTCCCATAGAAGTCGGGAGTAGGTGCAGTAAAGTCACCCAGCACCTTCCTTGCATTGTTGGCATTGTTGTTGTTTTTGGCTGCCATAGGTTCTTCTTCTTTGAAGAAATCTGTTAGGTCCTCTACAAAGAGTTGTGCTTTAGCTTCTCTTAACTTTCGCTTCAAGGTCCTTTCAGGTTCAGGGTCAGCTTCAACAAGAATGCCTTTGTCTTTGTTCCTGCTCATATGAAAGAGAAGAGAACAAGAAAATGTGGAATCCTCTATGTCACAGTATAGAGATTCCTTGAGGTGTCAGAGGAACAGAAAAATAGAAGGAAGAGGGAGAAGAATTCGAACTTAGTGAGATAGAGTTCGAATTGTGCATTGAGGAGGAGTGTTACTCCATAAATAGAAGGATGTGAGAAGAGGGGAAGAAATTTTCGAAAATAAATTAAAAATATTTTAAAAATATTTTGAAAAAATTTCGAAATTAAAGTTAAAAAAGAAATAAAGTGATTTTGAAAAAGATATGATTGAAAACTATTTTGAAAAAGATGTGATTTTTTTTTAAATTAATGACTTGGCTAACAAGAAAAGATATGATTCAAACATTAAACCTCTCTCAACAGAAAAGGCAACACACTTGGAATGTTGAATCAAATCATTAATTGTTAGTAAGTATCTTTAAAAAATGGAAAGAAATTGATTTTGAAAAGATATGATTGAAAATATTTGATTTGAAAAAGATTTGATTTTGAAAAACTTTTGAAAACTTGAAAAAAAATTGCATTAAAAACAAAATCTTCGCTCTTGTGCCATCCTGGCGTTAAACGCCCAGAATGGTATCCATTCTGGCGTTTAACGCCCAAAATGCTACCCTTTTGGGCGTTAAACGCCCAACCAGGTATCCTGGCTGGCGTTTAAACGCCAGTTTTCCTTTTTCACTGGGCGTTTTGAACGCCCAACTTTTTCTGTATAATTCCTCTGCTGCATGTACTGAATCTTTAGTTCTCTGTATTATTGACTTGAAAATGGAACCAAGATCAAATAAACAATGCATGCAATACACCAAACTTAAAATGAGACACTAGACTTAAACAAGAGACATAAAATATTTTTGGTTTTTATGATTTTGTGATTTTTTTTTGGATTTTTCGAAAATTATGTGGAAAAAGAAAATAAAGATATCAAAATTCTTAATGAGAATTCCAGGAATCATGCAATGTTAGTCTAAAGCTTTAGTCTAAAGGAATTAGACATGGCTAGCCAAGCTTCAGCAGGACATTGCATTCAAGAGCTAAATTGATGATAATCAATCAGCCTTGGTGATGATAAAAACATCACCTTGAAACACTAGAATTCATTCTTAAGAACTCTAAAGAAAAATGCCTAATCTAAGCAACAAGATGAACCGTCAGTTGTCCAAACTCAAACAATCCCCGGCAACGGCGCCAAAAACTTGGTGCTGTTGCTGGATCAAAACTTGGCACTGTTATTGCAGGGAACAAATGCGAAACTATAGTTAGGACATTTAATTCCCCGGCAACGGCGCCAAAAACTTGGTACACGAAATTGTGATCATCAATGGCGCCATCAACATGGTACGCACAATTGTAATCTCAACTCTTTATCACAACTTCGCACAACTAACCAGCAAGTGCACTGGGTCGTCCAAGTAATAAACCTTACGCGAGTAAGGGTCGATCCCACGGAGATTGTTGGTATGAAGCAAGCTATGGTCATCTTGTAAATCTTAGTCAGGCAGACTCAAATGGTTATGGATAATATATGAATAAAACATAAAGATAAATATAGAGATACTTATGTAATTCATTGGTGAGAATTTCAGATAAGCGAATGGAGATGCTTTGTCCCTTCCGTCTCTCTACTTTCCTACTGTCTTCATCCAATCCTTCTTACTCCTTTCCATGGCAAGCTGTATGTTGGGCATCACCGTTGTCAGTGGCTACAGTCCCCTCCTCTCAGTGAAAATGTTCAACGCACCCTGTCACGGCACGGCTATTCAGCTGTCGGTTCTCGATCATGTCGGAATAGAATCCAGTGATTCTTTTGCGTCTGTCACTAACGCCCCACAATCGCGAGTTTGAAGCTCGTCACAGTCATTCAATCATTGAATCCTACTCAGAATACCACAGACAATGTTTAGACCTTCCGGATTCTCTTGAATGCCGCCATCAATTCTAGCTTATACCACGAAGATTCCAGTTAAAGAATCCAAGAAATATCCACCCAATCTAAGGTAGAACGGAGGTGGTTGTCAGGCACACGTTCATAGGTGAGAATGATGATGAGTGTCACGGATCATCACATTCATCAAGTTGAAGAACAAGTGATATCTTATAACAAGAACAAGCTGAATTGAATAGAAGAACAATAGTAATTGCATTGATACTCGAGGTACAGCAGAGCTCCACACCTTAATCTATGGTGTGTAGAAACTCCACCGTTGAAAATACATAAGCACAAGGTCTAGGCATGGCCGTGAGGCCAGCCTCCCAATGATCTAAGAACTAGACGTCCAAAGATGATCCTAAGATCTAAAGTGATCAAAAGATGATAATACAATAGCAAAAGGTCTATATTTATAAAGAACTAGTAGCCTAAGGTTTACAGAAATGAGTAAATGACAGAAAAATCCACTTCCGGGCCCACTTGGTGTGTGCTTGGGCTGAGCATTGAAGCATTTTCGTGTAGAGACTTTTCTTGGAGTTAAACGCCAGCTTTTGTGCCAGTTTGGGCGTTTAACTCCCATTCTTGTGCCAGTTCCGGCGTTTAACGCTGGGCATTCTTGAGCTGATTTGGAACGCCGATTTGGGCCATCAAATCTCGGGCAAAGTATGGACTATTATACATTGCTGGAAAGCCCAGGATGTCTACTTTCCAACGCCGTTGAGAGCGCGCCAATTGGGCTAGTGTACCTCCAGAAAATCCACTTCAAGTGCAGGGGGGGTCAGAATCCAACAGCATCTGCAGTCATTTTCAGCCTCTGAATAAGATTTTTGCTCAGGTCCCTCAATTTCAGCCAGAAAATACCTGAAATCACAGAAAAACACACAAACTCATAGTAAAGTCCAGAAAAGTGAATTTTAACTAAAAACTAATAAAAATATACTAAAAACTAACTAAAACATACTAAAAATATACTAAAAGCAATGCCAAAAAGCGTACAAATTATCCGCTCATCAGTCCTATAACATCAAAGTGCCCAAAATCTCAATATTTTTGCTCATAAAACTCGAAAACAAAGCTGGAATTTCAAAGAGAAAAACGTGGCTTACCTCAAGATTAATTGTATGGGTTTTGTAGAGCTCTCCGTGGTGAACGCGTGGCCGCAAACGGAGCGGCAATCGGAGCTCTAGATCAAAAGTTATGGTGGTTTGAAGATCAAGTGAGAGAAAGAACTTGAGAGAGAGTTCTCCCCTCCATGGCCTCCATTTCAGCGTTTTTGAGTGATAAGTGAGGAGAGAGAGTGCTGAAAACTAGGGTTTTGGTCTAGTTATGTTGGGCCAAGGGCCCACTTTGGGTCCGGTTGGTCCGGTTTGACCCATTCGGTCCAATCTTGGTCCGAATTCTATAAAATTGGTATCGAAATTCTCGTCTCAATCTCCTCTATCACATTTAGCCATAAAAATCACATTTTGGGCTTTCTAGAATAAATTCTCATTTATGGGTTAATTAGCCGTTAATTAATCGGATTTTACAGAAGATATATCCTTTTGAAGTAATTTATAGAATATATTATAAAATTACAAAAATAAACTACAATTTTAGGGCTAGAAGAGAATCATCAAAAGACAAAACTATTATTATTCACGCTAATTTATGAAGGTCTTTTGTTCAAACACCTAAAAAACTCCAACATAAAGAACTAATGAAGAATATCTCTGAAGCATGGATTCTAGAGGATGTAGTAGAAGAAAAAATAGAAAACACAGAAATTAGAAAATTTATTAGAGAAGGTCCAAACATTAGACTAAGAATGAATAAGTCACAATCAGTCAGAATACCGGATTACCAGAATAAGGAAGAAATTATTTTTAAGCACTCTATAAATAATTATAATATTCTATTATAAACGAAGAAGTTATAGGGATAAACAACAATAAACCAAATATTAGCAACTTCTTGGTCAAAAACTAATTACTCACTTATTACTGCCTCTCAAATTCTAGGATTTATAATGAAAAAAGAACCTTTTGAGATTGATAAAAATTGAATTAATAAAGATTTTAATGCAGAATATAATATGAGATTAAGAAAATGGTATTTTACTAGATATTCTGAAAAAGAAATCAGAAAAATAAAAAAAGAATTTTATAATTACTTGATAAAAATAAAATCAATTTAAACTAGCAGAGGACAAATAGTAGAATCTCAATATCCACCGAAAAAAACTATAAAACTACAAGTAGCCCAAAATTTAGAATAGAAATCGCGCCATATAAAGACAGTGGAATTAAAGGAAGTATAAATAAAAGAGAAATTAAAAAGATACATCAGCAGCTTAACTACACTAATACGGTCCTGAATATTATAAAAAAATCAGTTAGAAAGAGAACATAAACATAAATAAATTAAACCCATAGAAACATAGTTATCAAAATCGAACCGGTGATCGAACTGATCAAGCTACTGGGTTACTGGGTTACCGGTTCAACCGATGGGTTACTGGTCAAACCGGTTAACCCGGTCACTAGTCAAGCTACTAGGTCACTGGATCATTGCTCCTGTACAGTTGTTTTCATGCGAAGTTGATATTTAGGAATCATTAGATGATTTGACAAGTGATGAGCGGATAATTTATACGCTTTTTGGCATTGTTTTTAGTATGTTTTTAATATATTTTAGTTAGTTTTTATTACATTTTTATTAGTTTTTAGTTAAAATTCACTTTTTTGGGCTTTACTTTGAGTTTGTGTGTTTTTCTGTGATTTCAGGTATTTTCTGGCTGAAATTGAGGGACCTGAGCAAAAATCTGATTCAGAGGCTGAAAAGGACTGCAGATGCTGTTGGATTCTGACCTCCCTGCACTCGAAATAGATTTTCTGGAGTTACAGAAGCCCAATTGGTACGCTCTCAATTGCATTGGAAAGTAGACATCCTGAGCTTTCCAAAAATGTATAATAGTCCATACTTTACCCGAGATTTGATGGCCCAAACCGGCGTTGCAAATCAGCTTTAGAATTCCCGGCGTTTAACGCCGGAACTGGCACAAAAATTGGAGTTAAACGCCCAAACTGGCATAAAAGTTGGCGTTTAACTCCAGAAAAAGTCTCTACACATGAAAGCTTCAATGCTCAGCCCAAGCACACACCAAGTGGACCCCGGAAGTGGATTTTTACGTTATTTACTCATTTTTGTATACCCTAGGTTACTAGTTCACTATTAATAGGACCTTTTGATATTGTATCTCGACCGGATGACACTTTACACGTTTTTCATTGTATCTTCTACAGCATGAGTCTCTAAACCCCATGGTTGGGGGTGAGGAGCTCTGCTGTGTCTTGATGGATTAATGCAATTACTACTATTTTTTCATTCAATCACGCTTGCTTCTATTCTAAGATATCACTTGTTCCTAAACCTGATGAATGTGATGATCTGTGACACTCATCATCATTCTCACCTATGAATGTGTGCCTGACAACCACCTCCGTTCTACCTTAGATTGAGTAGATATCTCTTGGATTCCTTAATCAGAATCTTCGTGGTATAAGCTAGAATTGACGGCGGCATTCAAGAGAATCCAGAAGGTCTAAACCTTGTCTGTGGTATTCTGAGTAGGATTCAAGGATTGAATGACTGTGACAAGCTTCAAACTCCTGAAGACTGGGCGTTAGTGACAGACGCAAAAGAATCACTTGGTTCTATTCCAACCTGATTGAGAACCGACAGATGATTAACCGTGCTGTGACAAAGCGCGTTGAACATTTTCACTGAGAGGATGGGAGGTAACCATTGACAACGGTGAAACCCTACATACAGCTTGCCATGGAAGGAGCCTTGCGTGCATGAAGAAGAAGACAGTAGGAAAGCAGAGATTCAGAAGATAGAGCATCTCCAAAACCTCAACCTGTTTTCCATTACTGCAAAACAAGTACTTATTTCATGTTCTTTTACTTTTCACAATTAAACCTGATAATTATTGATATCCTGACTAAGAGTTACAAGATAACCATAGCTTGCTTCAAGCCGACAATCTCAGTGGGATCGACCCTTACTCACGTAAGGTATTACTTGGACGACCCAGTGCACTTGCTGGTTAGTTGTGCGGGATTGCAAAAGTGTGATTGCAATTTCGTGCACCAAGTTTTTGGCGCCGTTGCCGGGGATTGTTCGAGTTTGGACAACTTACGGTTTATTTTGTTGCTTAGATTAGGACTGTTTTATTTTTGTTGGTTTAGAGTCTTTTATTTGATTTTAGTTTCATATTTTAAGTTTGGTGTCTTCCTTATGTTTTCCTTTAAGTTTTCGAAAATTTGTGTTTGATTTTCTAAAAATTTTAAGTTTGGTGTCTTTTGTGCTTTTATTCACTTAAAAAATTTTCAAAAATTTGTTCTTGGTGTTCATCTTGATCTTCAAAGTGTTCTTGGTGTTCATCTTGACATTCAAAGTTTTCTTGTTTGTTCTCTTTGTTTTGATCTAAAATTTCTAAGTTCAGTGTCAATTTGTTGTTTTTTTTTCTTCCCTCAATAAATTTTAAAAAATCAAAAAATATCCTTTCCTTATTTTACTCATAATTTTCAAAATCATATCTTTTTTTTTTTAGTCAAGTCAAAATTCTAATTTAAAAAAAAATTGATCTTTTCAAATCTTTTTCAAAAAAATCAAATCTTTTTCAAAATAATTTTCAATCATATCTTTTTAATTGATTACTTAATTTAGTTTTCTATTTGCTTTGATTTTATTCTCTTTTGGTTTTCGAATTCTTATTTTATTTTTGATTTATTTTATTTCATTATTTTCGGTTATTTAAACAAAAAAAAAACAATTTTACTTTACTTGTGAATCCATATCATATTCCCTTTCTCCATCATGGACATAAGTGGAATTGAGCAGTCCAGAAGGACTCTGGGGTCATATGCTAACCCCATTACAGCTGCATATGGGAGTAGCATCTGTATACCTCCCATTAAAGCAAGCAACTTTGAGCTAAATCCTCAACTCATTATCATGGTGCAGCAAAATTGCCAGTATTTCGGTCTTCCACAGGAAGAACCTACTGAGTTTCTGGCACAGTTCTTACAAATTGCTGACACAGTACGTGATAAAGAGGTGGATCAGGATGTCTACAGATTATTACTGTTTCTATTTGCTGTAAAAGATCAAGCTAAGAAGTGGTTGAATAACCAACCCACAGCAAGCATAAAAACATGGAGACAGTTATCAGACAAATTCCTGAATCAATTTTACCCTCCAAGAAGGATGACACAGCTAAGGCTGGACATCCAAGGCTTTAAACAAGAGGATAATGAATCCCTTTATAATGCCTGGGAGAGGTATAGAGGTATGCTAAGGAAATGCCCCTCTGAAATGTTTTCAGAGTGGGTACAGTTAGACATCTTCTACTATGGGCTTACAGAAAAAGCTCAAATGTCTTTAGACCACTCAGCTGGTGGATCTATACACATGAGGAAAACGATTGAAGAGGCTCAAGAGCTCATAGATATGGTTGCTAGAAATCAATATCTATACTCAAGCAGTGAGCCCTCTACAAAAGAAGAAGTTATGGCAGTAACTACTGATCCTAATCCTCAAGAACAGATTATTGAGCTTAATCAACAATTACTCCTTATGACAAAATAATTAGCAGAATTTAAAGAGATGCTCCAAGACACTAAAAATGCTAACAAGAGTATGGAAGCACAATTGAATCAGACAAGACAGCAACTATCTAAACAGATAACAGAAGAATGCCAAGCTGTTAAATTAAGGAGTGGGAAGACATTGAATGTATCAACTCAAAGCAGCAGAAAGCTAAGAAAGGAACAACTGACAGAGGATGACCAACCAAGTACCCAAAATCCCTCTGAGGACAGGAAGAGCCTAGAGAGGAATGATTCTGGCATTCAAACGCCAGAAAAGGGTAAGAAAATGGTGTTAAACGCCCAATGGGTAGCCACTTCTGGCGTTCAAACGCCTGGCGTTCAAACGCCTGGCGTTCAAACGCCACAAAGGGGTCAGACACTTGCAAGTGCTGATAACAACCCCCTTAAGCAGGCTTCTCCAACCACTTCTGTAGGAAATAAACCTGCAGCAACTAAGGTTGAAGAATATAAAACCAAGATGCCTTATCCTCAGAAACTCTGCCAAGCGGAACAGGATAAGCAATTTGCCCGCTTTGCAGACTATCTAAGGACTCTTGAAATAAAGATTCCGTTTGCAGAGGCACTTGAGCAAATACCTTCTTATGCTAAGTTCATGAAAGATATCTTAAGTCATAAGAAGGATTAGAGAGAAACTGAAAAAGTTTTTCTCACTGAAGAATGCAGTGCAGTCATTTTAAAGAGCTTACCAGAGAAGCTTAATGATCCTGGAAGCTTTATAATACCATGCACATTAGAGGGTACTTGTACCAAGAAAGCTCTATGTGATCTTGGGGCAAGTATCAACCTAATACCTGCATCCACTATCAGAAAGCTTGGCTTGACTGAAGAAGTCAAACCAACCCGAATGTGTCTCCAACTTGCTGATGGCTCCATTAAATATCCATCAGGCATAATTGAGGACATGATTGTCAAGGTTGGACCATTTGCCTTTCCCACTGACTTTGTAGTGCTGGAATTGGAGGAGCACAAGAGTGCAACTCTCATTCTAGGAAGACCTTTCCTAGCAACTGGACGAACCCTCATTGACGTCCAAAAAGGGGAATTAACCCTGAGAGTCAACGAGGATGAGTTCAAGTTGAATGTTGTCAAAGCTATGCAGCATCCAGACACATCAAATGACTGCATGAGCGCTGATAGTATTGACTCTTTGGTGGAGGAGATCAATATGACTGAAAGTCTCGAATCAGAGCTAGAGGACATCTTTAAAGATGTTCAGCCTGATCTGGAGGAACCAAAGGAAATAAAAGAAATTCTGAAAATTCCTCAAGAAGAAGATAAGCCTCCTAAACCCGAGCTCAAGCCACTACCACCATCCCTGAAATATGCATTTCTGGGAGAAGGTGACACTTTTCCAGTGATCATAAGCTCTGCTTTAAATCCACAGGAAGAGGAAGCACTAATTCAAGTGCTAAGGACACACAAGATAGCTCTTGGGTGGTCCATAAGTGATCTTAAGGGCATTAGCCCAGCAAGATGCATGCACAAGATCCTATTAAAGGATGATGCTAAGCGAGTGGTTCAACCACAAAGGCGGCTAAATCCAGCCATGAAGGAGGTGGTGCAGAAAGAGGTCACTAAGTTACTAGAGGCTGGGATTATTTATCCTATTTCAGATAGCCCCTGGGTGAGCCCTGTCCACGTTGTCCCCAAGAAGGGAGGCATGACAGTGGTTCATAATGAAAAGAATGAACTAGTTCCTACAAGAACAGTTACAGGGTGGCGCATGTGTATTGACTACAGAAGGCTCAATACAGTCACCAGAAAAGATCATTTTCCTTTACCATTCATAGACCAGATGCTAGAGAGACTAGCAGGTCATGAATACTACTGCTTTTTGGACGACTACTCAAGTTACAACCAAATTGCAGTAGATCCTCAAGACCAAGAGAAAACAGCATTTACATGTCCTTTTGGAGTATTTGCCTACAGAAGGATGCCTTTTGGTCTGTGCAATGCACCTGCAACCTTTCAGAGGTGCATGCTCTCTATCTTCTCAGATATGGTAGAGAAATTTCTGGAAGTCTTCATGGATGACTTTTCAGTATTTGGAGACTCATTCAGCTCCTGCCTTAACCATCTAGCACTTGTTCTGAAAAGATGCCAAGAGACCAACCTAGTTTTAAACTTGGAAAAATGTCACTTTATGGTGACTGAAGGGATTGTCCTTGGGCATAAAATTTCAAACAAGGGAATAGAGGTAGATCAAGCTAAAGTTGAAGTAATTGAAAAATTACCACCACCTACAAATGTTAAGGCAATCAGAAGCTTTCTGGGGCATGCAGGATTCTACAGAAGGTTTATAAGGGATTTTTCAAAAATTTCCAAACCTCTGAGTAATCTGCTAGCTGCTGACACTCCATTTATTTTTGATAATGAGTGTCTGCAGGCGTTTGAGACTCTGAAAGCTAAGCTGGTCACAGCACCAGCATCTCTGCACCAGACTGGACATTACCATTTGAACTAATGTGTGATGCCAGTGACCATGCCATTGGTGCAGTATTGGGACAAAGGCATGGTAAGCTTCTGCACGTCATTTATTATGGCAGCCGTATTCTAAATGATGCACAGAAGAACTACACAACCACAGAAAAGGAGTTACTTGCAGTGGTTTATGCCATTGACAAGTTCAGATCTTATTTAGTAGGATCAAAAGTGATTGTGTACACTGACCATGCTGCTCTTAAATATCTACTCACAAAGCAGGATTCAAAACCCAGGCTCATAAGATGGGTGTTGCTTCTGCAAGAGTTTGATATAGAAATAAGAGACAGAAAAGGGACAGAGAATCAAGTAGCTGATCACTTGTCCCAGATAGAACCAGTAGCAGGAGCATCCCTCCCTCCTACTGAGATCTCTGAAACCTTTCTGGATGAGCAATTGTTTGCTATTCAGGAAGCTCTGTGGCTTGCAGACAGTGCAAACTATAAGACTCAAGGTTCTCCTTCTGTAACCATGGAGAGGAAGCATGAAGAGCTTCTCTCAAAACAGAGTCAAACAGAGCCCCCACAGTCAAACTCTAAGTTTGGTGTTGGGAGGCCACAACCAACTTCTAAGTTTGGTGTTGAACCCCCACATTCAAACTCTAAGTTGGTGTTGGGAGATTCCAACATTGCTCTGAACATCTGTGAGGCTCCATGAGAGCCCACTGTCAATCTACTGACATTAAAGAAGTGCTTGTTGGGAGGCAACCCAATGTTATATTTATTATTTTCCTTTGTTATTTTATGTTTTCTATAGGTTGATGATCATGGGAAGTCACAAAATCAATTGAAAAAGCAGAAACAGAATGAAAAACAGAAAGAAAAATAGCACACCCTGGAGGAAAACTTGCTGGCATTTAAACGCCAGTAAGGGCAGCAAATGGGTGTTTAATGCCCAGTCTGGCACCATTCTGGGCGTTTAACGCCAGAAAGGGGCACCAGACTGGCGTTAAACGCCAGGAATGGGCACCAAGTTGGCGTTAAATGCCAGAAATGGGCACCAACCCGGCGTTTAACGCCAGGATTGGCAGAAGGAGCATTTTTGCTCGCCACTTGGTGCAGGGATGAATTATCCTTGACACCTCAGGATCTGTGGACCCCACAGGATCCCCACTTACCCCACCATTCTCTCTCTTCTTTCTTCTTTTGCTCGAGGACAAGCAAACCTTCTAAGTTTGGTGTGGTAAAAGCGTTGCTTTTTGTTTTTCCATAACCATTTATGGCACCTAAGGCCGGAGAAACCTCTAGAAAGAGGAAAGAGAAGGCAAAAGCTTCCACCTCCGAGCCATGGGAGATGGAGAGATTCATCTCAAGGGATGCACTTTCCTCCACAAAACTATTGAGAGCAAATCAACACCTCCCTAGAAGAATTGAGTTCCAACATGGGACAACTAAGGGTAGAGCCAAGAACATTCCATCCTCCTCTATGAAATTAAAGAAGATCAAAGAATCATGAGAGAGGAGCAACAAAGGCAAGGAAGAGACATTGAGGAGCTCAAGCACTACATAAGATCTTCAAGAGAAAGAATAAGCCGCCATCACTAAGGTGGACCCGTTCTTTAATCTCCTTGTTCTTTATTTTCTGTTTTTCGAATTTTTATGCTTATGTTTATCTATGTTTGTGTCTTATTACATGATCATTAGTATCTTAGTGTCTATGCCTTAAAGCTATGAATGTCCTATGAATCCATCACCTTTCTTAAATGAAAAATGTTTTTATTACAAAAGAACAAGAAGTACAGGATTTCGAATTTATCTCTGAAACTAGTTGAATTAGTTTGATGTGGTGACAATACTTTTTGTTTTCTGAATGAATGCTTGAACAGTGCATATGTCTTTTGAAATTGTTGTTTAAAGAATGTTAAATTTGTTGGCTCTTGAAAGAATGATGGAAAAGGAGAAATGTTATTGAGGATCTAAAAATTCATCAAATTGATTCTTGAAGCAAGAAAAAGCAAAAAAAAAAGAAGAAGAAGAAAAAGCAAGCAGAAAAAGCCAATAGCCCTTTAAACCAAAAGGCAAGGGTAGAAATAAAAAGTGATCCAAGGCAAAAAGAGTGTGCTTAAGAACCCTGGACACCTCTAATTGGGAACTCTAGCAAAGCTGAGTCACAATCTAAAAAGGTTCACCCAGTTATGTGTCTGTGGCATGTATGTATCCGGTGGTAATACTGGAAGACAGAGTGCTTTGGGCCACAGCCAAGACTCATAAAGTAGCTATGTTCAAAAATCATCATACTTAACTAGGAGAATCAATAACACTATCTGAATTCTGAGTTTCTATAGAGGCCAATCATTCTAAACTTCAAAGGATAAAGTGAGATGCCAAAACTGTTCAGAAGTAAAAAGCTACTAGTCCCACTCATCTAATTGGAGCTCAGTTTCATTGATATTTTGGAGTCTATAGTATGTTCTCTTCTTTTTATCCTATTTGATTTTCAGTTGCTTGGCGACAAGTAACAATTTAAGTTTGGTGTTGTGATGAGCGGATAATTTATACGCTTTTGGCATTATTTTTTAGTATGTTTTTAGTATATTTTAGTTAGTTTTTATTACATTTTTATTAGTTTTTAGTTAAAATTCACTTTTTTGGGCTTTACTATGATTTTGTGGGTTTTTCTGTGATTTCAGGTATTTTCTGGCTGAAATTGAGGGACCTGAGCAAAAATCTGATTCAGAGGCTGAAAAGGACTGCAGATGCTGTTGGATTCTGACCTCCCTGCACTCGAAATGGATTTTCTGGAGCTACAGAAGCCCAATTGGCACGCTCTCAATTGCGTTGGAAAGTAGACATCCTGGGCTTTCCAGCAATGTATAATAGTTCATACTTTACCCGAGATTTGATGGCCCAAACCGGCGTTGTAAATCAGCTTTAGAATTCCCGGCGTTTAACGCCGGAACTGCCACAAAAATTGGAGTTAAACGCCCAAACTGGCATAAAAGCTGGCGTTTAACTCCAGAAAAAGTCTCTACACATGAAAGCTTCAATGCTCAGCCCAAGCACACACCAAGTGGACCCCGGAAGTGGATTTTTACGTCATTTACTCATTTCTGTATACCCTAGGTTACTAGTTCACTATTAATAGGACCTTTTGATATTGTATCTCGACCGGATGACACTTTACACGTTTCTCATTGTATCTTCTACAGCATGAGTCTCTAAACCCCATGGTTGGGGGTGAGGAGCTCTGCTGTGTCTTGATGGATTAATGCAATTACTACTATTTTTTCATTCAATCACGCTTGCTTCTATTCTAAGATATCACTTGTTCCTAAACCTGATGAATGTGATGATCTGTGACACTCATCATCATTCTCACCTATGAACGTGTGCCTGATAACCACCTCCGTTCTACCTTAGATTGAGTAGATATCTCTTGGATTCCTTAATCAGAATCTTCGTGGTATAAGCTAGAATTGACGGCGGCATTCAAGAGAATCCGGAAGGTCTAAACCTTGTCTGTGGTATTCTGAGTAGGATTCAAGGATTGAATGACTGTGACAAGCTTCAAACTCCTGAAGACTGGGCGTTAGTGACAGACGCAAAAGAATCACTGGATTCTATTCCAACCTGATTGAGAACCGACAGATGATTAGCCGTGCTGTGACAAAGCGCGTTGAACATTTTCACTGAGAGGATGGGAGGTAACCAGTGACAACGGTGAAACCCTACATACAGCTTGCCATGGAAGGAGCCTTGCGTGCATGAAGAAGAAGACAGTAGGAAAGCAGAGATTCAGAAGATAGAGCATCTCCAAAACCTCAACCTGTTTTCCATTACTGCAAAACAAGTACTTATTTCATGTTCTTTTACTTTTCACAATTAAACCTGATAATTATTGATATCCTGACTAAGAGTTACAAGATAACCATAGCTTGCTTCAAGCCGACAATCTCCGTGGGATCGACCCTTACTCACATAAGGTATTACTTGGACGACCCAGTGCACTTGCTGGTTAGTTGTGCGGGATTGCAAAAGTGTGATTGCAATTTCGTGCACCAACAAGTTTGACTAAATTATCATTTAACGATTTTCAATTATCAACTTCATATGAAGACAAATGTGTGTGAGTCTTTACCTATTATTATATACTACAAATATTTGTTAAAAAAATAATATTAATAGATATCATATAATCATGAAAAAATAAATAAATTGTGATTAATAAAAATTTTTTATTTATCTTTTTAATTTGTATTAAATATAAAATTATAGTTAAATAAAATATAAATGATTTAAAAATGAGTGACATTAAAATTAAAATAAATTGAATATAAATAAATTAAAACATCCTATATGTATTATAATTTGTACTTATATTGGTAAGAAGCATTGTAGCCTGGTGGTCTAGTTAGCATCCTTACTACCTTTAGGTCAGGCGTTCGAACCCCAGCCATCACATTTTAGATTTTTCCAAAATCAAAGCATGACAGCATGACACTTGGCAACTCCATATGGAGCGGTTCGGTCAGACCGATGCTCACCAAATTTGATTGGTTTTCGCCGGTTCACTACGGGTTTGACCAATTTGTTCCGATTCTCTATCTTAAGCGGTTGGAAATTTAGACCGGACCGGTGTTAGATCCGATAAAAGTTGACGTTGATTAAACTCCACCCTCTATTATTAGGATTAGCAGGCCAGTACACATATTAGGAGCAGCAGGTCAATAGACGGCGAACTATATATATATATATAATAGCTAGCTACTCCTAGTGACAGGGACGGAGTCTAGTTGAGATAATAGGGGGCCACACCCTCCCCTTCCCCCCAAATTTTTTATAAAAATATAAGTAGCACTTCTTCAAAAAATAAAAATATAGTTCAGTTGACTCAAATATTTTACTATGACTAAAAGCACTCAAGTTTAATTATTATCTCTTGCTTTTATTGCACAATAATTTTTTATTTTAAACATTAAAAACATATTGAATTTGGACTGAATTAGGTGGGTCTTTTGTTGGCTTTCACAACACATCAAAGTTAAAAGAAAAAATCAAATCAAATAAAAAAGTTATCTAACAAAACAAATAAAAAAATATCATCTAACAATCAAATCAAATAAAAAAAGTTATCTAACAATAAAAAGATAAGAATAAAAAAGATCATCTAATAAAATAAAAGATAAAAATCATCGTTATAAAAACACGTTGCTTTGCTAGCAGCTTCTCTATTCGCATTTTGCAGCTCTTTATTCAACAAGCAACACCCCCTCTATTTTTGAGTTCAAATATAAAAAATTAGGTATTTTTATTTATTTAATTTAATATTATTTTATATTTTATTGTTTATTTAATTTAATTTTTTATATGATAAAATATATTAGAATATATAATAAGTATTGATATTATTGTATTTGTATAAATTGATAAAAAAATTTAATAAATATTATAAACTGTTGCAAATTTTAGTTCTGATTCAAATATTGAAGATTTCAAGTCACTAAAAACTCGAAAAGTACCATTATAAATTATTTTATATTTTTTATCTGTAAAATTATTTATTTATTATCTTATTAGTAACAAACTTAAAAAATAGTTATATTTATAAATTTTATTTTAATATAAATATTATTATTAAATTTTTATTATGTTAAATTTTTTACTTCTCCAAAATTTTATTTCAAACTCCGCCACTACCTACTGATATTAATTAACGTGTGATGTATGTACATGAAAGTTCTGATTTTGCTTTATCTGTTATTATATGTGATTTTATCTTTGAATATTTTTGCTTATCAAACCAAACGTTTTCAAAAAAAAATATTTCCAGCAAAATAACTGTGCACTTTAATAACTGCGCTTTAGTAACGTCTATCTTCTATTGTGATCATGCCATGTTAAGAATTAGATCATTATAACATACCCTTTCCTTTTCATGTTGCAGACATCCTTACAAAGCCGCTATTATAACTCCATAAAATTATGTTGCAGTCCCTCTCTGATATGTATATATATATATACTATCCTAGTCTTGTAGGAAGGATGAATAAAAACAATACATACAATACAATAATCATCTCTTTTTTTATCAACTATTTCTTTTCCTTATTCAATATATATGTTATCTACATTAATTATATTTTTAAAAAAGAGTTAAAAGAGGAGATATATAAATATATATAATAGTATTACTATATAGAAAGCATAAATAAATTATTATATTTTTTATTATATTATACAACTTAAAATTATAGTTTCATATTATTATTAATTTTAGATACTTGCTATGATTATATCAAATTTAATTATAACTTCAAATAAATAAAATAGATAACATTCAATATTTCTTTTTCTTTTTTATATTCAATATTTACTGTAAATATAAAAAGTATAATAATTAATGAAAAATATGAGCAGAAAATAAAATATATTAATTAAAATTCAATTTATTATCTAATTAATCTTGTGTCCATACGATATAACTTTATGAAAATGTTATGAATCACAATCTTTTTTATTCTACAAAAAAAATACTATATATAGCCTCTAATAGTACAAAAATAATTATAAGAATTAATTATTGATATTGATATTAATCATAATTGATTATTGTAGCCTTTTCTTAATTAAATTATTATTATTATACACTAATTAATATCAAATTAAATGGGTATTAATGTGTGCATCAACCATCTCCTAATAAAATTATTGTACTTGAATGAGAATTAGAACTATATCAATTGATATAATTAGAATGATTAAAAATATCGATGATTGATAAATAGTTTAATAACACATTAAATATTGATTTGATATAATTATAAAAAAAAAATTTTCTTAAATTAATATAATCATGCATTATTTATGAACTAATTGTAATATAATTAGAATAAATTTATTTGAAAGAAAAAGAGTTCATGTGTAATTTTCAAAAATTATAATAATTTTTTTATTTATGTATATATTAATTTTGTTAAATAACTATATATATATATATATATATATATATATATATATATATATAAAACGATAATTTTTCTTAATATATATATACATATACATAAATAATTCTATACATATACATAAATAAAAAATATATGAATTATATTTTGTTAAATTTCATATTTTCAGTTATTAAAAATATTTAAACCATATATATTAATTATTTTTTGTTATAATTATTTCTTTATATATATATATATATATATATGATTATTTTTTATTTTACAATCGTACAATAATTTTTTATTTTTTATAGCCGTATATATTGGCACCATTTATATGCATATTAATAACTTTTTTTTCTAATAGTGATATTTTAATTTTTCGTTTTTTTTTTCACGTATCTTTTCTTTTTTTTTTTTAAATGGTGATGTTTTAATATTTCTTTTTTTTAAATATATTTTCTTAATAATGACATTACTAATCTGAAATATAAAATGAGAAAAAGGTGATACATATATCCAAGAAAGAAAATAAACTTAAAATATAAAAATAATATACTAAAAAAGAAGAGTCGTAATATATAAATTGAGTCAACAATTTAAATTTCTCTAAAACTAATTTAATCAAATACTAATATTAGAAATAAATTACTTAAATAATATTTAATTTATTCTAGTCCTTAGACACGTATAGATTATAGTCATTCTCGTAACGACAACTAACTGAAATAATATCGTAAGTTCGAACATTTAGAATTCGTGCAAATTCAGACCATTTCCTTGTTCTTTGAAAACCTTCTATGTCCCTGATAGAGTTGAATTGCAATTCCTTTTATGAAAAAAGAGTTACGAAGGTGGCTTTGATGTGTTGGAGACCAAAATTCGAAAGTCACTATTTATATTTGACTGTGACACCCATTAAACCCTAAAGGCCAAATAAAATAGTATCTCTAGTTTTATTCTCATTTAATTCCAAATCAAAAGTAATAATGACTTATTTAATTCGGCATTTATGATAATAAATGAGATGACCATTATATACGTCATTTAATGTAAAATAGCTTAATTTGCGATTATATAATTAATATATGTATTGCCCATAAATAGATTAAAATAATTTGATATTTACTCTAATTAAACTAAATTAAATATTTGAAGTTATGATTAATGTAATTTAATGAATCAAATAAAATATTAACTGATGAAATATTTGTCCTAATCAAATCAAATTACATAATTGATTAGTTATAATTAATACAATTAAATGAATCAAATACATTAAATTAAAAAATAATTTAGTTAATTTGTGTCTTAAGGATACATTTTAAAAATATTTATTTTTCAACAACTTTTATAAAATATTTTTTATAATATTTTTAGCCTATGGTCTAAAGGTACAGTTATAATAACGCATTAAAAAATACGTAATTAGTTAATACAAATAATTAGTATAATTGATTTAGTTCAATAAATTAAAAGAAATAAATGTGAAAAGAAGAGATAAAGAAAAAGTAAAATTATAAAAATGTGTAACCATTAAAAAGCAATAAAAAATTCCCTTTTAATTTTTTATTTATTAATTATTAATTTATTATAATTAATTTACAACATTTATTATACGTTATTCATCTTATAAATTAATACAATCAACTAATTGATATCAATTATCGATAATTAATTATAATTGATATAACTCATTTCATTATACTTTCTAAATAAATAATTAAAAATGCACGTCTCAATTTTATGTTAAAGTAGAATAAAATAAAATACATAAATTGAGTAGATATAAATCTGAAAATTATAAAATTTTATTAACAACTCAAATAAATTAGTACCATAAAACTAAATTTAATTTCTATTTTAAAAATAATTACTGACCTTTTATTCTTTTAATTATTAATAATTTAAATAAAGTAATACCCTATAACTTATTTTGTTATCTATTTTAAGTAATTACTAACATTATATTTTTCTAATTATTTGTTTATCTTATTTATCATTTATGCTTTTAATCAATTATATTAATAAACAAATAAACTAAATTAACTCCGATTATACTTGGACTATTCAACAATTTAACATAATCTTTTTAATTTGAGATTAACTACTAACGATAGAAAAAAAAATTTAGAATAATTCAATATTATGAATATTAATTATTATTGTGAAATAATCTAAAATCATAATGCAATTTATTTTTAAAAAAATAATTAAATATTATTGTTCTTACAACTTATTTTAGAATAATTAAATTATATGATCTTGAAAATTATGCAATTATGTAATTATGTTTAACTTGATTATAATCATAACTTCAATTATGATTATGAAAAAACAACTAATTAATTATGCAATTATGTTCAACTTGATTAAAATAATTATATTGTAAATATTTGCAATTGTTTTTATATGAAAAACTAACTAATTACATAATTGCATAATTTTTAAAATTCTATATAGTTGAATCTAACGGACAAATAAAAAATATCTATATAATATTGTCTTAATATTTTAGCATACTATAAATCATATTATAAATTTATATATCATATTATAATTTTAAGTCAACTCCTTAAACACATTATAACATAGACTATCTAAAAAGATACACAAAATTAACGAATATCACATGGATCACAACATACACTCTAAATTGTCACAATATTTTAAATAAAAAAAGCATCAATAAAGAGAAATCAATGAATATAACTAAAATAAAGAGCAACAAAGAGACACAAAAAAATAATAAAAAGAATCAATAAAAACATTAACATATAAACCGCATACACGAACAATATATATATTAATTGTGAATCACGAAAAAAAGACAATATATATATATATATGAATTGAAGTACACATGACAATTATAAAATAAAACTATAGTAAAATTATTTAAAAACAACGTAAAAATGACACTTTTTTTTGTTAATCAAAAGCAAAAAAAAAGTATGCGCCTAATAATAATCAATTAAAATAAAAAAATTTTAAAAAAATATAAAAAATAAAATGCATAAATAAAGATAAAAGAAATTAAAATTCAATAAATTATAAAAATTGTACCTAAATACGAGAGAGAGGGAGGGAGAGGGAGAGAGAGAGAGAAAAGAAAGCGAATAAGTAAAAAATATTTGATCTTATATAAATAGATGGTATTAAAAAAATAAACTAATTAAATTAATTTATATATTTCGTTATCATATATATGTATTATTTATTAAATAATTCGATATTTACTCCAATCAAATCAGATAATTAATATAATTAACTAAAATAATTAGTTGATATAATTAGTTATAATTAATTAATTCATATAAATTATAATAAATGATGAGATTTGAATGTCTAATTGATTATAATTGATCTACTTTAATGAATTAAATGAAATAAATTAAGAAATACTTCAAGAGCATGCCACATCAGTTTCATTATTAGGTGCAAAAATCTGAGTTTTATATCATAGATTAGATAGATAGATAATAAAGATATTTTTCTTAAATTAGTATAATTATGCATTATTCATTAAATATTAATTGTAATATTATAATATAATTAAATTAGTATAATCACTACCGCAGAGGTGGAGAGTAGCGGCAGGGGTTTGGCGGCCGTGACCATAATCGCCGCTAATCAAGAAGGATCCTGGCAGAGATGTGTGGCGGTCAGGTAAAAGCCACAAAACTCCCCTGGATAGCGGCTGGGGAGTGAACACCGCTGATAAATTAGGAAGTATATCTTCAGGCTTCCTCGTTTCACAGTATCTTCCTGGTGTGAACAAAGCGGGAGAAGAGGCGCCAAACAAAACCACCCCACCCGGCGACTTCTTCAATAAACGCCACTAGGTGAATTTCAAATCTGTTTCAATTCCACTTTTATCTTACAACTCGAAATTACTTCCCCCCAATTCTGCAGAAACCCGCGAGTTGAGTTTGGTAGCGCGCCAACCAAGAGCGGGAGCACAGCCGAGAAATATCAAGGAAGAACCCACCCAGGTGAGGATTTTATCATGATTCAACTTGTCAATTCCCTCTTTTCATGTTACAACCATTAATCGAGAATCCCAATTTTGTAGAAACCCCTAATTTTTCAAGCTTTCCCCTATCATCCACAATTCCTGAAGCTCATACTCTCCCCTGTCGAGTTGCGCAGCTGCCTTCGCGACCAGTCCCTTAGCACTGGTTAGTCCTGACACTCTGATATTTTCTTATTGATTTCATTGTTGGTTAGAATTTTGTAAAAATATTTATCTATATATGTCTTTAACTGGGGTTAATTGCCGCTGTTCATAGACTGGAATTTGAAGGTACCCCTTTTTTTTATTTAATGGATGCTCTGTATTGAAAGTGATAGTTAGAGTAGAAAGCTTTAACAAAGGCTCGTTATCAATGTTAGAGGGTTGAGTTTCTTTGGTTTTCATCTCTCTTGCATCTACTTCCTGTTTTTTTAATTACCCAAGAATGTGTTTCTTTGGTGTGCATCTCCCTTGCACAAGAGAAATTGAGAAACTTTGCACGCACTAATCTGAATAATTTTTTTGTTGATAAATTTATCTTGTAAAGTACAAGACATTGGTAACTGCTAATGCATAGCTGTGGTGTGTTCTTTGCCACTTCCCATTGGTTCAGCTCTGTTATCATTTTTCCATGTTTTTTTACGACAAAAGCTTGATATTTATCATCTGTGTATTGTTTATATATCTTACAGCACGTTCCCATTTTGGTTCATGCAATCTTGCTCTCTTAGCCTGCCTATATTCCATGATCACTCATTACTAATTTATATCAGCATTACTACAGCCTGAAGGAAATCTAATTATAACATGCTTAACTAATGAGAGAGATTACTTTTTACCATTTACGAACTGTTTAGGAACAAAAGATCTCCAAAAATCTCCAAAATCTAATTTTGAATCATAATGCCGAGGTGTTAATGATGTGTTGCTTACTAATTCTTGTGCTGCTGTCATTGTGGTGTTGCTCTTCTCCTCACCAATTTGGTTCATTTCAAGGTAATAGCTACTGTTATTATGCTACTATGCTTACCGTGACAATGGACTGATTGGTCATGATTCTCTTGATGTCATTCATGGTTCTCTAATGCTGAATTGGTATTTGCATTTTTCAGTCCATTTTTTTGTGTCTTACTCTTCCTGAGCTGTTTTTTTATTCTTATTCTTTATGTTTTTTTTCAGTCCCTAACTAATGCATTTTTAATTATGACATTGCTAGCTTCTTGTATGCATCATCATCATCGTGTTCACTTTTATTTTGCAATTTATTTCAATTTAATTAAGCCATATTATTGCGTTGCAAACACATTTTCTACGAGGAGTGTGTGTCAGAATGGTAATTTCATGTTTATATTCCTTATTTAGATATTCTGTTATTTTTTAGCGTTAATTTATTTAGCATTTTTTGGTAGTTTTGTTAATAGTTGCTGATCTAGTTATGTGTTAGGGAAATTATCCTGGTCATTTTGACGCTGATTGCCCCCATTTTCTGGTCTTTATGCTTATTATACTATTGCTTATTTGCTATTGCTATTGGACTACTTCTCATGGTGCTGATTTCTTATCTATAGTGTTCATATATTAAGTGCACAACTATGTTTCTGCTGCCATTATGGTTTTACACTTCTCTTAATCAATTTTTTTTTTGCATTTCATGTTAAATTTAAAGTTAATTGAAAATAAAATGAAAAAAGCTGTTGATAAAATGTAACATTTTATATTATAATTATTATTATGTTTAACCCACATACCATATTATTATTACTATTATTGTTATTATGTTAAAATTTAAAATATCAACAGCAAATTTATGTTGTGCAATATTTTTTGGTTTTAAGATTTCTCAAATTATATTCCTCCCGGTTATCGTTCTATTTTTTTGGTAAAATATTTTCATGGTTCAAATTATTATTATTAGAATTAATATTATTAATTCCCTCTAACAATCAAAATTAAATTAGGGATTTCGTTTAATATCAAATATTTCAAACACCCGCCAAATTTGATTACTCCTCATATGAAATACCCATCGGCCGTAACCCACCCCTTCTTCTTAATCCTAATACACCCCAGCCCTATCTCACAGCACTTAGCCCTGAATACAGTGAACGAAGCCCCACCCCCAAAGAGGAGATCTCAACTCTCGCGCTCTGGCACCTCATTGTCTTTGACTGCGTAGTTAGGTCGTCCTCTCTGCTGTTAGCTCGTCCGTTCGGGCCAGCTGTTACATCGTCCTCTCACTGCTGCGGTAATCACCAGTTCTCTATCAATTTATGATGGTCTAATATTTCTTTGATTGGTGTTCTTACTGCATATGAAGGTTGTGCATGTTTCGATAATGGTACGATTCTGGTTTTCCTAATTACTCATGTCTCATTTTTTGAGAAAATCCCACTTCATTATTTGAATCTAGGTAAGTGATTATAGCCCAATAGGTGGTATTTACTTAGATGGTTAGAGATCGATTTGAGTGTATTGCTAGTTCAGATTTGAAAAGAAAGTTCTTCTATGATCAATGAAGTGTGAAACTATACGTTCGTGTTGTGGTTTGGTTCTCTGAGAATCAATCAATAATCATCACACCAATTAGTGTGGTATAAAAACCAGTAAACATGGTTAGTACACCAATTAGTGTGGTATAAAATTGGGCTAATTAATTTTTTTTATTGTGCAGCTCCCAGGGCTGTACTAAAGTCCAGGAGCAGGATTTAGGTAGTAATTGGACTGCTGTGAATGAATGTTACGTAAAATTTGAATGTTAAACTTTTAATCCAAATCACTAATACTTGTAGTATATAAGGACCTTAAACATAGATGTATATCCAGCTCACTCTTTATAGCGGTAAATTTGTTCTTATTATTAGTTTTTTAAATTAAAAGTCGGTAATTTTTTTATTTAAATTTGTTTCAAGTGTTGCAAATCTACACCAATTTATGCATGTTATATGCTAAATTGATCCATCGTAATTCTTTTGTTTGGTGTATACTAAGGTAGTATTTTAATATTATTATGTTATATATAAATTTTCTCGCATGCTGTCCACAATGCAAATGTTATATTTGGCTTATAGATTTTGATGGCACAATCAAGCCGGCAAAACTAAGCGTGAGGGATGCTATGGCATGGCCTAACGGTAGGAAGATCGTGCTCAGATTCAACAATGCAAAGGCGATGGAGGACGAGGCAGCAGCAGAGAAGAAAAAGATGAAAGTAATGGAGGACGAGGCAGCAGTAGAGAAGAAAAAGATGAAGGCGATGGAGAGTGCTCTGATTTATCTGTTTCAAAGGCAGGGTGTGGAGCTACCACTAGACATCGCTGCAGGGATGAGTTTCATGGAATGATAGAGTGAAAATAGAATATTAGGATTTGAGTTATTTTGCATTGAAGTAAACATTTTATTGAATTAGACTGAGCAACTCTACGAAAGAGATTTATTTATTTCGTATTTTGATGGATATATTAATTTGTTTTGCTTTATATTTCAATTTTGTTTTTGCTACAAGTTTAGATTCTATTTTTGTTGAAAATTTTCACTCTTATAATAATGGAAAATAAAAAAATAGTTAAAAAGAATAATTCAATAATATTTTAAATAAATTATGCCTGTCTTATTTGAAAAACGAAAATTTCTTTTTTTATTTTTATTAAATTAGCGGCGGTTTAAAACCGCCGCTGTTTGGGTTCAGATATAACAAAAACCGTTACATCTGGCGGCGGTTGCAAATCGCCGGTAACTTTTAACATAAACTCATGTCCCATTTGGCGGCGGTTTAAAACCACCGCTAAACTTGTGGAAACTTGGACTCACCATGCCAACTTGCGGCGGTTTGAAAACCGCCGGTAAATATAAAGGAAACCGTGAAAGACTCATTTGGCGGCGGTTTTCAATTTTGTGCCGCAAAATTTTGATTTAGCGGCGGCTATACCAGCGGTTTATGAAAACCGCCGCCAAACCCAATCCCGGCGCCCATATCCATGGCGTTTCTATAAACCGCCGGCATTTGATTTTGTGGCGATTTAAAACCGCCGCCAATTGGCGGCTACCTTGTAGTGAATTATGCATTATTCATTAAATATTAATTGTAATATTATAATATAATTATAATAAAGATATTTTTCTAAAATAAATTTATTTAAAGAAATATAAATTAGTTATTAATAACCGGTGCCATTATCATATAATTATCATATTATATTATTATTATTATTATTATTATTATTATTATTATTATTATTAAAATAATTAAAAATATTTTTAATTGATAATTGATAAGTAATTTAATAATACATTAAATATTGATTTTATATAACTATAATAAAGATATTTTTTTAAATTAGTATAATTATGCATTATTACTTAAATGCTAATTATAGTATAATTATAATAAAGATATTTTTATAAAAGAAACTTAGAAGCGAAAATAGTACATTCATTTTGACGGGAAAATAAATTTAAGAAGAATCGATACCTCACTTTTATTAGTTGGAGAAAAACCCAATTTTAATATATCAAATAGATAAATATCGATCAACTTTGCAGCTGATATAAGTTGTTAAAATTTTGATAATTTCGAAAATTCACACAAACACAATCAAATGCATATTAAATACACATCAATTATATCGATTTTATTTTATTTTTTAAATTAAGTCAATCTAAATTATACTACAATATATTCTTGTCTCATTAATTGTATAAACGAAATATTAATATACATTTTATTATCACTATCAATAAGATATGATCAAGATAATTTTTAAAAACAAAATATATAATAAATTTTCTTACTTATTTTGCCGTAATACCAACGAGATATGTATATTAATATCAACAACATAAATTATAAAAGAAAAAATATAAATACAAACAACAACATGTCATAGGGGTTCGGCTATATTTTTATGTTGGTTGCCAAAGACCTAACACAACCCTCCTCCTTTATCCAGGCTTGGGACCGGCTATGTACCGCAAGTGTAACATAGGCGGAGTTAAAAGAAAAAATATAAATATTTTAAAATTAAATATTTTAATAAATAATCAATTTATTTTATCTATTTATTAAAAAAGAATAAATGTTTAGTCATATAATATATTCAATCTCTTGCTGTAATAGGGTAATATCATTTTTATTCCAAAAATTAAAATAAAATATTAATGAATAATTTTTTTAGAAAACAACGCATGCTAATTGGATTATATGATTATGTAATATGTATTGATCAATTACTTCTCGAGCCAGTAACACTTAAGAGATCCTATAGAATGAAATGTTTTTGAATTTCGTTGGGATTATTATTTTTTACTCTAAAATTGAACTGATGAATCGCATTATTATTTAAAGAATTCGCGAGAAAATTAGATTGTGTAGCGGAAGTAACAATAATAATATTAGAGAATCTAGGATGATATGAATTTAAATTTAAATTAAGATATATTTTTTTAAAAAAAGATCATATATATATATATATATATATATATATATATATATAAAGCATTAAGGCCGTGCTTTTTTTGCTCTATCTATTATCTTTGTTTGTTATCCAAAACATTATTCTTAAACTTTCTTTTGTTACGGAGATTATATATTACCGTGGCATTTGAGATTCTTCAGTGATTTGGATGATGGCAAAAATGTTAAATAGTCCTTCTCTTGTTAGTAATGACGCGTACGTCTCAAAATTTTTTCATGATTAGCAACACTGAATTATTTGAAGGCGATAACATGACAATGTTTACCAGGAGTTGGAGGACAGAATATTTCGTTAATGATGAATAGAGGTTATTGGAAGAGAATTTTGCCATGTAAGTTATTATTATTGTTATTTAGATCACTTTTTTAATTGTAATTAGTTAGTCACTTTAACATATGTCAATTAGAATTTATAGAATTTGCCTAACTTTTTACGAAGCTCAAATTTTTAAGTCATTATCATAGTATTCAAAAATATATAAGAGTATATAAAAATACACGAACGATAAGCATGACTTCTTTAATATTGTTGATAGTAATGACCACCATTATCATCGGAATAAGTCATATTTAACAATGATTTTTTATTATAAATTAAAAAATCATTATTTTTCTAATAAAAATATAAGTTATTTCTGTGTACTCTTATATATTCTGAAGACGATGATAATAATTATCTATTGTGAAGTTTCAGAATTTGAATTAGCTGTTTTTTTTAAATTTGAAGTGAAATTTATAGAATTAGACGAACTCTAGTGGATGAATAAAAAATTCGCATTCAAAAAATTAAAGTTAAAAAATAATTTTTTATATTTTATTTCAGTAAAAAATTTCTACATTTACTCTTAATAGAAAATAATCTAGCTAATAATTATTTTGTAATATTGCCTTAGAATACGTAAAGAGAGACTATTAGAGCACATGCACTTGTAATAGATTTTGTAATATGGGAGATTCTACGTTATCAACAACTAACTTGATATATATTTTATTTTCCTGTGTCCTATAATAGATTTTGTAGCACTCTGGATTTCTGATATATGATGATAACCATAAGTCTAAATAAATTTGTATATTCTATTTTGGTTGTTAACATGTAATATTACTTATTTTTAATTCATTATTAATGCATAACAGGTATGCTGGTGAGGAATTTTATCCAAGTATATCTACATTGCTACTAGGTTGAGGAATAAAACCACTTTTAAGTTGACACAAGTATAAACTCCGTTCCACATATTTATTATTCATTTATCAACAGCAGTTTTCTAAATACCATTTTTTTTTATTTAAGTGAGTTCGCTTGCAATTTTCAGCAAATTATATATTTTTTATAAAATTGGCTTAATCCCGATAAATTTCATTTCAATTTTTTTTTTTAAATTTACGAAATTTAAATTTTTAAATCATTATCATGTATCCAAAAATACATAAGAGTGCATAAAAATACACAGATACAAAGGATTTTTTTCATTATAAATTAAAAAATATTATTTTCTCAATAAAATTATTATGTTGTGTACTCTTGTGTACTCCTATATATTCCGGAGATGATGATAATGGTTGCCATTGTCTATTGTGGAACTTAAGAATTTGAATTAGTAATTTCTTTTAGAATTTGAAGTGAAGTTTGCCCGGGGTTAAGCGAACTCTATAAAAATTAAAATTATAGACTTCTCCTAGGCTGACAAACTTACTCTGAATAAAAAAAATCGTATTTGAGAAATTAAAGTTAAAAAATTGGGTTTTAGAAAATAATAATTTTTTTATTTTATTTTAGAAAAAATTTCATTTTTCTAATTACAAAGATTTTTTTAACTTTTGTTTTTCATTTTGATATATTTTTATTGTGACACTTTACTTTTTTACTATTTGAGTGAGTGTGTTAGCGATTTTTTTAGTGTGATTTGAATAAATTTAAAAAAAAAATCTGATTCAAAGTATATAATTTATTGCAATTTGATTTGGATAGATTTGATTTTATTTTTGAGTTCAATCTAATTCAATTCAAACTACAGTCTAGCTACACATCCAAGTCTTTTTGATAATCAAATCTAATCAAGCTGACTTAAACTCAATAAAAACCACTTTCATTACACCAGAGTTTACACATGTGCGCTTCACTAACGCAACATATCCTTCTTCGTCTTCATGTTCCTTCTTCTTATTCGTGTTATTCCTTTTTCTTCTTCGCATTTCTCCTTCTCCATCTTCGCATTCTTTATTCTTGAGGTTTATTTGGATTCAGAAATGAATTCAATGTGTTTTTGTTGATGATTAAGTATTTTTGAATGCTTGTTTAAAACTGAACTAATTTCGGTTCATTTGTGTGTTAATTGAAATTCACTTAATGTTGCTAATAAGTATTGACCAAATTTTTTATTCCTTAAGTAATTTCGGTTCATTTCTTAGTTTAATTGAGGTTCATTTGGATCCATAAATGAATTCGATTTGTTTTTGTTGATGATTGAGTCTTTTTGACTACTTATTCAAAACTGAACTAATTTCGGTTTATTTGTATGTTAATTGAGCTTCATTTGATACTGCTGTAAGTATTAACCAAGTTTTTTATTTCTTAAGTAATTTTGGTTCATTTCTTAGTTTATTTGAGGTTCATTTGGATCCAGAAATGAATTCGATGTGTTTTTGTTGATCATTGAATCTTTTTGAATGCTTATTCAAAATTGAACTAATTAAATAGAATGGAGTGGAATCTAATGCAACTATTGAATAAAGTGATAATGAATAATTTTATTCTTTTTTACTAAAAAATTTGGTCAATACTTATCAGCAGCATCAAGTGGACCTCAATTAACACACAAATGAACCAAAATTAGTTTAGTTTTGAACAAGTAGTCAAAAAGATTCAATCATCAATAAAAACACATCCAATTTATTTCTAGATTCAAATGAACCTCAATTAAACAAAAAATAAACCAAAATTACTTAAGAAATAAAAAATTTAGCAATACTTATCAGCAGCATCAAGTGAACTTCAATTAACACACAAATAAACCGAAACAAACTAAAAAATGAACCGAAATTATTTAATGAATAAAGATGTTAGCAAAATATTGGTGTTGTTGGTAATGACGATAACGAAAGAGAAAAATAACGAAAAAAGAAAATATAAAGAAGAAAAAGAAGACACAGCATCAGAAAAGGAGGAGGAGGAGGAGAAGAACCTGCGTATGTGAATTTGAAATATAATAAAGAAAAAGAAGGAGGAGGAGGAAACGAAGAAGGAGAAGGCGTGTGATTTGAAAAGCGATTATAACAATTTGGTTAGTCTTGATTAAGTATTTTGCTTGAATGTAGAATTTTATTCTTCAAACTATTGCGGTTTGAATTAGATTGCTTTTTTTTATTTTTTAAAAAATAAACATTTAAGATTTTATTATTAAAGAAAAAAACTTTAGATTGATAAAATAAATAAATGGATCTTATTTTATATTTATAAAATACCCATTAAATAATAATAATAATAATAATAATAATAATAATAATAATAATAATAATAATAAGATAAAAATGTGCAACAAACTAAACATATTATATATAAAATTTAAATTTAATAATAAAATAATAG
This sequence comes from Arachis stenosperma, assembly GCF_014773155.1. NCBI lineage: Eukaryota > Viridiplantae > Streptophyta > Magnoliopsida > Fabales > Fabaceae > Arachis > Arachis stenosperma. The sequence goes on along the minus strand of NC_080386.1, from coordinate 25,678,252 downwards.
TATTAAATCTTATTTTACAATTTAGATTGCATTAGTTCAAGTTTGAGAAATTGATCTAAAATCCAATTCAATATGTATAATTTGTTAAAAATAAAATTCAATCTAATTCAAATTAATGTAGTTTTGATAGATTTTCGTTTTGAATTGGATTAAAATAATGATTTAGCTTGGATCAATTTAAATTTAAAGACCCAATGTGTGTATCATGCAAAGATACAAAGAATTCCTGAAAGTTTTTCTATTTTTTGAGACATATAAACTAAAAGTATCACCCATCATCTATCCCAAAAGAAAAAAAATAAAGTTTGTATCACGAACGCAACAAAAATAATTAATAAATATTATATTTTTTATAAATTATTAAAAAAAATTTATATTTAATAAATAATTTATTCATTTGATCCAAATTTTTATAATTTTTATAATAAGGTTTGAATATAACTTTTTTTTTAAATTAAAAAATTGTTATTTACAGTAAATTTTTTTAATAAAATTCACTTAATATAAAATTACTAAATTTTAATGATAAAAAATTTTATTTTAGAATATATATTTAATATATAATTATTTTGTTATATTTTTAAATTTTTCGAAAACTTATTTACCGATCATATGCTTTGTTTTATTTTTGTTAATAATATGAACTTTTAGATATTATTTTAATAGTATACTCATTAAAAAAATAAGAATAAGTCTTACTGATACTAGTATAAAATAATTACAATAAAATGTAGAATCTATTTTATTAAAGAGTATTTAAATCTAAATTTAACAATAAGATTTGCTAAATATATTTTTAATAAAAGGTTAAACAATTTTTCACAAAAAACTACCAAAATTGCCGTAATTTTTTTAAAATGCTGATAAAAATATTATTTACTTTTAATAGTAATAAAAATATTTTTAAAATATTAAAAAACAGGATAAAATTATTTTTAAAATAGTGTAAAACACAACAAAAATAAGAAAAAATATTTTAAAAATATGGACCAAATTTGGTAATATACTTTTTTTAAATAGAAAAACTAATGTCTAGTAGATACTTACAAATTTAATAATAAAAAAGTATAAAAAAAAAAGTAAACTTAACAAAAAAGTATATGTCTTGTTTAATCAAAACAATATTTTTTTATAAAAATGTTATTTGTACATCAAAATTAATCACTAAAATTATCCATCAATATATTATATATAAATATATGTATGGTTTAATTTATTTTCAATGTGTATTCATATTTTAACATATATTTTATACTAATAACTAATTTTAGTGACTAATTTTAATGTACACATAACATAACTTAATTTTTTAACATACGCAAAACAATATTTTAATATAAGAATATAACCAAATAAATTGCAACCAAGTTCAACCAAATTTTGTATTAAGCGCCTTATTACTAAAGTTTGTTTTTTCTCTTTTGTTCTTTCATTTAATTCAGGCATTTTCTTTTCTTTTCTTTTTTTTTGGCTCTTCGTTTTTTCTTTTTTCCTTCTTCTGTTACACTTTTTACGTTTTCTTTCTTTCTTTCTATTTTGCAAAACTGAATGAAAAAAAAATAAAGAACTAAAATAGAAAAAATTAAAAAATAAGAAAGAAAAATGGCATAAATAAAAAATACAGAAATTCTTTAATAATAAATGCAGAAATTTGTATTCTTTTGTAAAAAAATTTATGTTTTTGTAGTTTTTAATAAATTTTTTTGTATGAGATCGATAAATAGTATGTGTCAATTTTCAACACAGTTGAGTAAGCAGAAAAATTCTATAAAAATTTCTGTGTTTTATCTATTTTTATTATGCATAAAACTTTTTTTTAATATATATTTCTGTGGTTTTGTTCAAACCTTTATGTATTATTTTTTTATACATAGCACATCGATTTCTTAGTTTTCAATTGCTTTTTGTAATGGTGATACTTCTATAAAAATTCTATAATTATGTTCGCGCAAAGATGTTTTTTTATTATTATTATTAGATGATAGATTATAGAATTTAATTTTGGTATGTGTTCATACCCTGGCCCAATGTTAAGGGCCCAGGTCCAATCGAAAGGCCTGATCCAATAGATTAAGCCTAGCAAAGCACCCACCTCCACTTAAGAGGTCGGTGTCAACCACGACTTAGTATGAAGAAGTCGGTTGTGAGATTAGCTGGCAGATAAATACTCATTCAAATGAGTAACCGCCCCTGAAATCTCTCTAACCACTTCATAAGGCCGTATCTTAACCTCCCTAAGATAATGGGACGGTTACCACCCTAAAGATACGGCCCTACTCCAACGGTGGTTATTGGCTCGCCACTATAAATACACTGACACCCCTCAGGTATCTCTAAGTCCAATACTCTCTAAGATCTGCTTACACCCTTGCTAACTTAGGCATCGGAGTGTCCTTGCAGGTACCACCCCCCATTCACACGCGAGCACAAGTCGGACGGAGCCTCCCGAGTTGCGGACCTGCCCGGATCTCTCCTCCATTATACACTTGGGCCGCCAAACGCCATTCGTTGTATTAATCTCCGGTTACCTACCGTAACATTGGCGCCGTTGCCGGTGACCCGCGAGATCATCCCTCGATGGCAGATAGATCCCATGAAGAAGGCCATGTCGAAACAGATTCTGAGCAAGAGAATCTAGACATGGGCAATGACAATGAAGACACAGCCCAACATCAAGACAATGATCAACACAGAGAGGGTACCTCCGGAGTAAAGAATCCGAAGGTAAATTCCTCAGATGGGCGTGAATCAGAAAAAGGCGGACCAGCTCACGTAGCTGAACTAATGGGATTGGTCCATAGCCGCCTGGAGCAATTGGAACAAGAGCGGGAGAGGCAAAAGGAAACCGAAAGGTACCTTAAAGAAGAGATGGAACGGCGAAAAGAGTTAGAAAGAAAACTCTTGCAGCTAGAATCCTCTCTCAAGAACTCCCGCGATGAAGGAGAAGATCAACTCCCAGGCGGAGAAGATCCTTTCAGCGAGGACATAATGAGGGCAAAAGTTCCAAGGAACTTCAAAAGCCCTGATATGGACCTCTATGATGGAACTACGGATCCAAAGCATCATCTTAGCAACTTCAAAAGTCGGATGTATCTAGCTGACGCCTCCGACGCTACGAGATGCAAGGCTTTCCCGACCACTTTATCGAAAGCAGCGATGAAGTGGTTCGATAGCCTTCCCCCAAGATCCATCACTAGTTTTGAAGACCTCTCAAGGAAATTCTTGATGAGGTTCTCAATCCAAAAAGATAAGGTAAAACATGCACCGAGCCTCCTGGGAATAAAACAGGAGGTCGGAGAGTCTTTACGAGCCTATATGGAAAGGTTCAACAAGGCATGTTTAGAGATCCAAGGTCTGCCCACAGAGGCAGTAATAATGGGGTTAGTCAACGGACTTAGAGAAGGCCCCTTCTCACAGTCCATATCTAAAAGACACCCCGTTTCTCTAAGTGATGTACAAGAAAGGGCCGAGAAGTACATCAACATGGAAGAGAATGCAAAGCTAAGAGACCTGAGTTCGCGACCTGGACCCACTTTCTCCTCTAGGGAGAGAGAAAGGGAAGTCAAGAAGAAGGAAGAGCTCGGTCTCGAGAGGCCCAGGAAGTACCACTCTTATACTCCTCTAAAGACTTCTATAGTGGACGTATACAGAGAGATTTGCAACACTGAAAGGCTGCCACCCCCAAGACCTATTAAAAATAAAAAAGGGGGAAGTCGCAGCGAGTATTGCGAGTACCATAAAATATATGGTCACTCCACCAACGACTGTTACGACCTCAAAAATGTGATTGAAAAGCTGGCTAGAGAAGGTCGACTTGACAGATATCTCATGGAGAGGTCGGACACCCATGGAAAGAGAAAGCGAGATGATATGGACAGAAGAGATCCTCCACCACAGACCCCTGAGAGACACATTCACATGATCTCAGGAGGATTTGCGGGAGGTGGGATCACCAAATCTTCTCGCAAAAGACATCTCAAAAGAGTCTACCAAGTCGAGGAAGAGACACCCGACTTTCCCACTATCTCATTTACAAAAGAAGATGGGCAAGGGATAGTACCCGGGCATGATGATCCCGTGGTGATAACTATGATCCTAGCTAATGCCCATCTCCACAGAACCCTAGTAGACCAAGGAAGCTCGGCGGACATCCTTTTCAAGCCCGCCTTCGACAAGCTAGGGTTAGATGAAAAAGAGTTGAGAGCTTACCCCGACACCCTATACGGGTTAGGGGATACGCCAGTAAAGCCACTGGAATTTTTACCCCTTCACACCACCTTTGGAAAAGGGGAAAAATCAAGGACTCTGAGCATAGACTTTATAGTCATCAATGAAGGGTCAGCCTACAATGCCTTAATCGGCAGAACTACCCTTAATCGCCTTGGAGCAGTGGTATCAACTCCTCACCTCTGCATGAAATTCCCAACTCCAGGAGGAATAGCAACGGTGAGGGGAGATCAGAAATTGGCGAGGAAGTGCTATAACGAAAGCCTAAATCTGAGAGGAAAGGGCAAAGAAGTCCACACCATAGAGTTGGGTGGAGCAAGAACCAGAGAAGAGCTCCCTCAAGTATTATGGGCCTATAGGACAACTCCCCAATCCGCCACAGGAGAAACGCCCTTCAGATTAGTCTATGGCGTAGAAGCCATGATTCCAATAGAAATCAGTGAGCAAAGCCCAAGGGTAATTCTCCACGACGAGGTCAGAAATATACAGGGGCACAAAGAGGAGCTCGACTTGCTCCCCGAAGTCCGAGAGGGGGCCCAGATAAGAGAAGCTGCACTAAAGCAAAGAATGACTACGAGGTACAACAAAAAAGTCATTCGAAGAACATTCGCTACAGATGACTTGGTCCTAATCAGAAATGACATCGGAGTCAACAAATCGGGAGAAGGAAAACTCGCCGCAAATTGGAAGGGACCATACAAAGTGAAGGAAGTCTTAGGAAAAGGTTATTATAAAGTAACCGACCTAAATGGCACTGAGCTACCAAGGTCGTGGCATGCTTGTAATATCAAAAGGTACTACAGTTAGAAGCGAACTCTACTCCCTGATGTACTCTTTTCCCAACTTCACGATTTTTTCCCAAAGAAAAGGGTTTTTTCTGGAGAAGGGTTTTTAACGAGGCATCATAGTAGAGGCTAAGGGAAAATAGGCTATCAAGACCCTTAGTAGCAAAAAGGTACCTTCCCAATTAATAAAGATCTTTTTCATCTATTATATCTCTCTTAAATATCCTCCTTTATTTTTATAAGTCTTTCTACGAAACGCGCCGACTTAAGCTCGACAAAGCGTGAAAATCCCATGAACCGACCTAGATGGTCGTCAGGATAAAACGACGAGGTACAAGTCGGCGTAAAGAGGTTATATGAGTTGATCGTAAGAACTCAGGAATCATCCGACTCTCAAGTCGAAATGAAAACCCGAGTAAAACGAACTCGAAAGAGCTCCGAGTAAAAGAAAACCGAGCTCCGAGTAAAGGAAAAACGCATCGCAAAAATAACCTAAGTCATAAAAACTCACTAAAGCAAAAGTTGAATATAAAGGATAACAAAAGAGATATCAAAACCTGGAAAAAGTTCAAAGGTTGCATACAAACCTTTGAACGAAAAGGGCTTGAGAAAACAATACAAGCTAACAAAAGGTTTTTTCAGAAAAGATCAAACATATCCAAAACAGAAAAGCATGTGCACGCACAAGGTAACTTAAACCCTTATCTAAAAAAGGGCATTTATTTTTAAAACCCTTATCCAAAAAAGGGTATGGATTGGAATATTTTGTTTACGGCCTTAAAAGGCCAGAAAGAGAAATTGTTCACAAGCACCAACAGATAAATAAAGATTAAAAAAGGGGGGACCCACAGGCCGGGCCCCCATATGGCCATAAAAATAAAGAAGTCATTTTTTGATCGGAGTAGAGGAATCACCACCACCAGGAGAAGCACCACCAGGACCAACAGGAGGAACGGAGGAAGAACCGGAAGCATCTTTAGGACGAGGAGGAGACTCAATAATCCTCTGCCCCCGAGTCTTCAGGTCTGACTCGGAAATGACCTCGGGGACAGGAGGATCCACGATGGCACCATCAATAACTACCTTGTCGGGATGTAAAGGAGAAAGGTCCAAGTCAGGAGCAATAACTCTGACTTGTTCCAAGAAAACTCTCCAAGACTCCTCGGCACCATCGGCGATAGAGTCCTCCAACTCGGCGTATGCGTTCCGAGAATTCAGCAAGTCCTTCCTCACGGCCACAATATCTTGAAATAAGCTGTGGTAGCTGTCTTGCGCCGTCTTCCTCAGATTAGCCTCCAAAGTACATTGGGCCCGTAGTTTACCCTCCTCCTCCTTCAGGTGATCCCTCTCCTTCCTCAACTTATCTCTCTCCTCCTTCAGCTCCTTCTCATGTTTTTCAAAAATACGAAGTCTCCCCTCCAACTCCTCAACCCTCGAGGTTGCACCCAAGGAGCTAAGGGGAGCCTTCTCAAAGATGTCCAAAAGTTTGCCGCAAACACCCGCCGCCCTAAAACTCTCCTCAGCCATGGTGATCGCCCTGGCACCCCCGGACCTAGCCCGGGATTTCGCCTTGGCCTCCTGGACCCTTTGGTAGGCCTCCTGAGCGTTCCTTTTTGCCATATCTACAAAAGAAAACAATTAACAAAAGTTACAAGTCGGTAGAATGCAAGTCGGCAGAAACAACTCGGAAATAAAGAATGCATGCACTACCTAGTTGAGATTGAACGAAAGTCGGTGTTCCCTGAAGAATTTTTCTGGAATCCAAATATGGGGACCTCCCCCACGCTTCTCGGAAAAACCCTACAATGGCCGCCTCCACCTCATCCAGGTCATCGGGACCATACTTTTCACAAGAGGAGGGCGGCGACCAATAAAGGGGGAAGCGGGGGGAGGAATGCTCATCCAGAAAAAAGGGATGATGACCCTCTACGGCTTGAACTTTGAAAAAGAAGTTTTTAAAGTCATGGAAAGATTCGTCAAAAAGGGTGAAAATCCTCCGACCTTGAATGGCTCGGAAGGATACCCATTGCTGTTTATTGTTGAGCCCACTAAAGGGCTTGGTCATATGGAAGAGAAAGAAGAAAATCTTTAGAGAGGTCGGAAAGTCCAGAGCATGGCTTATAAACTGATAAATCTTCAAAAAATCCCAAGAATTGGGGTGAAGTTGAGTAGGGGCAACATTACAATGATGCAAAACAGATGTCTCAAAATCTGAGAAAGGAAGAAAAACACCCAAACGGGTGATCATGCACTCATACATAAAGAAAAAATGAGGGGCCTCCTCATTTTCTCTCCCAAAACAGACCCGGTCTTCAGGACCCGGGATTATTAGTTCATATTTGGGCTCGTCCTCCTCTGAAGTACAGAGCCTGTGATGAGTACGAAGATGAGTGATGAACTCAGCGTCAACCAACGGTTCCTCCCCAAGGACCGTAACATCTACCCACTGAGAAAGAACGTCTACGGAAGCCATTTTTTATAAAGAAAAGTGGCAGAAACCTACAAAAGGGAAAAAAAGAAAAGGAAAAATCAAAAAACACGGCCTCTAAGGAGAAAGATTCGAAACTAGAATCTACAGGTCAACCTATCTACTCGCAAAACAAAACATGCAAATATAAGGCATGGCACGGAAAAAGCAAAACTAACCTTTATCCGAAAATGAAGGTTGGAGAAGAACAGAAATCTTTTGAACGCAAGGATGCAGCACGAACAGGATAAGGAGAAGTTTGAAAGATCGCAGAAACGGAAAATGGAAAGAGAGGGAAAGCATTTATAAATAGGCTAAGGGGCATAATGGTAAAAACGAGGCAGCCATTAATGAGACTGCACCGTTACCAAAGTCCTCAATCCCTAAATGATCCCTCAACGGACACGACGCTTGAATTGACGTAACTGTCAGAAACAAAAGGTCGCGAAAATCACGTCGGTTTCAAAACCCGTGAAAGTCGGCTACGAACCCGAGTTAAATACTTGAACCCAAGCCTTAAAAGGATCTTGGGCTCAAGTAGGGGCACTGTTCATACCCTGGCCCAATGTTAAGGGCCCAGGTCCAATCGAAAGGCCTGATCCAATAGATTAAGCCTAGCAAAGCACCCACCTCCACTTAAGAGGTCGGTGTCAACCACGACTTAGTACGAAGAAGTCGGTTGTGAGATTAGCTGGCAGATAAATACTCATTCAAATGAGTAATCGCCCCTGAAATCTCTCTAACCACTTCATAAGGCCGTATCTTAACCTCCCTAAGATAATGGGACGGTTACCACCCTAAAGATACGGCCCTACTCCAACGGTGGTTATTGGCTCGCCACTATAAATACACTGACACCCCTCAGGTATCTCTAAGTCCAATACTCTCTAAGACCTGCTTACACCCTTGCTAACTTAGGCATCGGAGTGTCCTTGCAGGTACCACCCCCCATTCACACGCGAGCACAAGTCGGACGGAGCCTCCCGAGTTGCGGACCTGCCCGGATCTCTCCTCCATTATACACTTGGGCCGCCAAACGCCATTCGTTGTATTAATCTCCGGTTACCTACCGTAACAGTATGTTATAAAAACTTTATTTTTATCTAAAAAAGTTATTATCCCTTTAAATCATTACTTTTTTTCATAAATAATATTTTTAATAGTATGGCCAAACAATCATCTTCAAAATAACTAAGAATTTTAGTTGAAGAAAAAGGAAAAGAGACATTAAAAAAAAAAAGGTTAGTTGGACTTATTATAAAAATAATTTATTTATTTAACATTTTTTTTATTTTTAATAGGCCCTTACCATGACGATTGATATCAATCGGTTCCAATTTATTCCTAGGGAGTCTAACTACTTTGTTGATATATATCTCAAAATCATTCAAAATGCATCAAAGAAAGTTGTAAATGAGGTTATTATGAGATACAATTAATATAGTTATTTGGTGGGTTATATCTAGCTATTCTGCGATGTTACCAGAGTTGAATCCCATTTTGGCCCCTGAAATTTTCGAGGGGCCTAAATTTGGACCCCAAAATTTATAGTTACCCAATTAAAACCCTCAAATATTGAATCGTGACTCACGTTTGCCCTTGTCGATAGTTCTGTTAACGGAACGCTGATGTGGCACGTTAAGTCGCCAGCGTGTGTATCCATGTGTCATACAGCTTGCCAGGGTGGATTCTTGATGAGTGAATGATGTGGCTAAGTTTGAATCAACTCAATTTAACCCCTCCATAGATGATAAAACCCTAATTTGCAGCCCTCCTTTCCGAATACGGTGAAGACTGTGCTGGAGAAATGATGAGTTCTCAGGAACCCATGAGAACGTGATCGTGTAGAACTCACTGCAGCTTGGCTTCCTGACATCCCCATCCCCATCCCCAACTTTCCCCTTTTCCTTCCCCTTCCCCATCCCTATCCCCATCCCCATCCCCATCCCCTTCTCATTCTCCTTCTCCTTCTCCTTCCCCTTCATCTTCTAATTAAACGGGTCATGCAACTAGCTTCATTCCAAAGCATCCAACTCGTCTATCTCAGACCGAAAAATTCTTTCAAAATTTTTTACTATCAACGACCACCACTGCAAACAAAAAAGAAATGGCAAATTTAATAACAAAATCCCTGAAATCAATAAAATCCCGAACACTACTCTTTTCACTCTTATCATCTATGGAGGGGTTAAATTGAGTTGATTCAAACTTAGCCACATCATTCACTCATCAAGAATCCACCCTGGCAAGCTGTATGACACATGGATACACACGCTGGCGACTTAACGTGCCACATCAGCGTTCCGTTAACAGAACTATCGACAAGGGCAAACGTGAGTCACGATTCAATATTTGAGGGTTTTAATTGAGTAACTATAAATTTTGGGGTCCAAATTTAGGCCCCTCAAAAATTTCAGGGGCCAAAATGGGATTCAACTCGATGTTACCGTGATGTAAAAATAATCATCGGTCATGTTTACAAAGCATGACCATAAAGTGGACCTAATGTCATGTTTAGCAAGTGCAATGATTTAGTGACTCTAATGTCACGTTTTTTAAGGCGTGATGAACGCAAAGTAGGGATAAGATAATTGTAGCTTAAAAGTATATTTGTAAAACATCACGATATGACCATGGTCGATAACCATAATATAAACTTAAAAATAGTGGCCATATAGTTATAGTCACGTTTTTTTTTTATCTATAATCACAGTTTTTAAATGTTACGAAAAAAATGTTGTAATATATATTAGCTCTATCCAAATTATTTACTTCACAGCAATATCTATGCCATTGCTTGACAAATTAAAATTTCAAAAATATTGTAGGTTTTTTTTTTCATTATTACCGAAGATATTGAAAAGAGAGGGATGAAATCAAATACGAAATCCTAAACTCAAATGGATATATTTTCGTTCTTGATACCAAAGACTTTCAACTGGATATGATTTATTAATTTTCATCTTTCTTGACACATCTTTTATTCCGATATTTTGATTGCCTACTATTTGAATTATATGATGGCAAAACATAGTTTTTTTTGTTTAATTATCCTGCGGTTCGTATAGTTTTATCAAAATTTTAATTAGATTCTTATATTTTTTATTTTTTTAATTGGATTCTTATAATATATTAAATTTTGTAATTAAATCTTTACTACCATGACAAAAGTGTTAAAAAAATAGAATATTCCGTTAAACAAATCGAATATATCACACATAAAGTCAAAAAAATCTCAATGACAACACTCCTTACTTTTTAAATTCCAAAAAATCCCTACATTTTCCCTTTTCGCCTCCAGCATCTTGCTCCCTTCCATCCCCCTTTGCCTCGCATCCAGATTGGTTATTCTCTGTTGCTGCACTACCTTTCTCACTTGCTTTCTTTGAATTTTAAATTGGTTCTCCTTATTTCTAGTGCGTTCTGTTTCTATTTCGTTTTAATTCTACTTTTACGCATTCTGTTTCTGTTTCATTTTACTTTTTCGGCGTTTTGCTTCTACTTTTGCTCACTAATCATGCTAAAAAAATTTTAATTGTTCTGACAAATTTTTATTATTAGTTTTAATTATGTGTTCTGCTTAGTTTGTAATTAACTGATTATGCTATGACAAAAATCTTGTTTGTGATCATGCTAAAATTTGATTATAGTAAAAATTCTAACTCTGAATTTATGTTGATTATGAAAATTTTTTTGCTTCGTATATGATGAGCAAGAATAGGAGAGCTTATTAGTAGAGAAAGTGGAGGGTAGAAGAAGTGAATCCTACCCAAGAAGATGATTATCATGGATAGAAATCAGAGTATGAATAAATTAGTAAATTTATACTATATATAAATATTTTTTTAACATTTATTGTTAATAATATAAGAACTTAATTATAAATTTTAATATGGTATAAATATTTAATTAAAAAATATAAAAATTTAACTAAAAATTTGATAAATAAAATTATAGAAACTAATAAAATAATTAATTTTTTTGTCTAATTTTATTTTTTAATATTGTCCTTTATTATTATTTTCTTTCCAACAACTATTACTACTTGCTTTTTACACGTACAATTATCAGTTACTTCATATACAAACAAAAAAACTTGTAACAATTTTAATAACTCCCACAAATTTTATTTAACTATTTTCTGTCAACCATCTACAAGTCATCTTCTCTTACCTCACTAAAAATAAATAGAAATTAAGGTATAAATATAATGCTCCCATTTGCTTTACGTGATTGAAATAAAGGTAAATTCTACTATGCTGATGGCCGTTGACTTCTATAGGTATAGAATTGTAGTGGTAACTTGTGATTATGGTAAGTGTTACATAAGAAGATATTTTTTGAATATTTTAAAACATGGCTACAGGATAGACAATTTATTTTATATTACTATTCATCCATGTGATGAGAGATTATTGTGTTGATAATTAATTTTAATACAATAAATTAATAAATGTTAAATAGTGGACCTATATCTATTGGATTAACATAACTTTTGTCCCTTTTTAACAATAAAAAAGGCTTAATTTACAAAAAAATATATGTGAAGTAATTACAAGTCTTTAATTTTTTTTCTCTTTTGTTTGAGACATGTTCTTAGTCTCAGCTCTTTGTTTTTTTTAAAGTAGTTTTTCAAAATGTAAGGCCATAAATTCTAATATTATATATATTTTTTGTTATTAAATATATGATGAATATTTATATAAATGTCTTTTAATTTGAGATATGCTAAAAAGGATTTTTTATTCTTTATATCTAATTTTTTTATTCAAACGTATTCTATAACAACATTTTTAGGGTGCAAACATATATACTACAATTATCAATTTATCATTAGAATTTTTTTTTGTTTATGTTCATAGCAACAAATATTATTCTTTTATAACAAATTTTTAATAACTTTTTGGTCTTTAAAATTTTTGTTAAGTATAGTATATTGATATTTTTAATAACTTATTTATAAATTATAACTTTATAAAAAAATAATTAATATTTGTGATTTAAATCATATAAATAATTTCATTAAAATAATATTTTAAGCATATATATTTTAGTATTTATTCACAATTATATATTTTTTATTTTTGTTTCTTTTGCTTATATTTGTTTATAATAATGTGTTCAAATAATATTTAATAATATAAAAAATGTGCAATTCTATAAGAGAAGAATTAAATTTTTTTACTATTCTTGTATACTTGAGTTTTTTTTTAAGTCAAATAAATATAAAAGAAATCAAACTTTATTATTTGATTTACTATTATAAAATTTTTATTTTAATTTAAAATGATTCATTAAATTAATATAACTAAAATTAATTATAAATTATTTTATATAACACATGCAGATTTAATTAAATGGTGTTCAAAATTATTTTTAATTATTATTATTATTATTATTATTATTATTATTATTATTATTATTATTATTATTATTAGAATTATATATTATTTATTTTAATATTAATTTTTTTGCATATAAAATGACTATGAGGGTAATGTATGAATAAGAAAATGGCATACATAGTAGTAGTAGTCAGGATATTTTTTTTTTGGGTATTGAATAGTAGCAGTGATATTTTTATTTTTGGGTACTCAATAAGAGTAATATTTTCAAACTTAAACATGAAAACATCTTTTTAAATATGTGAAAAGCCCCAGATACAGCACAACGGTAATTAACTTTAACTTAATAATCATAATAAAATATAATTATCAAATCAAAGCATTAATCTCCTCTACTCCTCACGTGAATACCACTAAATCTCTTTTGTAAATTTTCTGCTAAAATTTAGATTCTGTCTCCTCTTGAGACAAATATCTTCGTCTATATTTACCACTATAATTCTATATTTATAGAAATCAACAACCATCTACATAGTAGAATTTACCTTAAAATAAACTAGGTGTCTATTTATATTGTCGACGTCCAAGGCAAAATAGGAGACAGAGAATATAAAATAGGAGAGATAAACAAAGATAATTGACCTGTGTCAGCAACATTAGAATTTTCTATCTAATAACATTCTTTTTAGTACATGATAAGAATAACCAAAAGAAACTGTTATTCTATATATTTTAATATTAATTTTTTTTTAGATTTCTAACCATCCTTCTTTTCTAATTGAACTAAAATTTTATTTTGGAAGATTAACCAAGGAAACAAGTTATTCTATTAAACAAGGTTATGAGAACCGAACCGGTCAATGAACCGGTAGAATGACTGGTTCACTGGTTCAATGGTTCGACCGGGGTTCAACTGAAATTCAACCAATTTAATTAAATATTAAATAAAATTATTAAAATTTAAATATATAATCTCAAATATTTAAAAAATATCATCAATCATTAATAAAATTATTTTAGAAAATTTAACATAACGCCAACTATCATCAAAATTTATCAAAATTCAAGAGAGCAGTAAAGCACCATAACAAAATTATGCCAGATTTCCTAAAATCAACCATCAACAATTATTTTAATTTCATAAAAATTATAAAAACTAAAAACTTAACACACTTAACAGTTTAACACAGACGCAGCAACAAGCCTATTCTCCCATTGCAAGAAATCAGCAATCCTCATCAATCAGCAACAAAAGTATAAAACAAGAAAATCTTTCAAAATAATTTTTTATAATTCAAAAATAGAAAAAATCAGAATCCAGAGACAAAAATTATACCATTAATCCAAACTCGGCCATCATACCACCATCAACACTAACTTAGAAGTAAAAGAAACAGCAACCAAGAATCAGATTTCAGTACCTCAATAAAATTAATAAAATAAGCAACCATAAATTGAAGCAAACATAGATTTGAATCATTAAAATACAAAAATTCAAATTCATAGAAATTAACAAAAGAAAAAAAATGAAGCAGAGTTACAGACGACAGAGGAATCAATCTGACATCAAAGGAAGGGCAAAACAGGCGGCGAGGAATGAACGAAACTCAACTACCGGCAAGGGAGGAACGACGAGACAGAGACGAGAATCGAGCAAGTCCACGATAAAGAAGACGAAGACGATGGAGGAATCCAACCGCCCACACTTCGATCTGCAAGTCCACGACGAAGAAGACGAAGACGATGTAGTGAAGACGGCCACGAGCTTCGATCTACAAGTGTAAAGGCCACGACGTGGAGGAGAAGAGAATGGATGGCCAACAGCTTTGAGCTAACCCTCTGTTTGTCACTGTTGGCGGCGAGGCACCCTCTGGCTGACAAGAAGAGTCGGCGACGGCGGAGGCGGTGGCTGCCAGCTCAGAGAGAAGAGGAGCTGGTGGCTGAGAGAGAGAGAGGAGGGGAGGGGGTAGTGCCGCAGCGGGTTAGGGTTTTTTCTGATGGAGGGGAATTGGGAAATTAGATATTTATAGGATCCATTTTCTTTTTTTTTTAATTATAATTTTGAAAACTGTTAAAAACCGACCGGTTTTATCGGTTCACCGGTTAATTGTCGGTTCAACCGGTTTTTTAACCGGTTTTTTGCCAATTAGTTTCTGGCCTTATCCGAACCGACTAGGTGACCGGTTCCCGGTTAATCCGGTTGAACTGGCCGGTCCGGTTCGGTTTTCAGAACCATGCTATTAAATGATATAACTAATTTGATAATCTTATTTAAAGATATTAACAATACAAGTAGAGAAGTTCAATATAAACAATGGGCATTTTATTTCACATTTAATAATATTTTATTTAACTTAGCTTATATTTTATTAAATAAATTTACATGGTATAATTTTTGCTAAGTGCGAATTTTTATCTTTATATATGTTAGTCAAAATAATAACTTTCAAAAGTTAAGTCAATTCGAAACGTTGATAAAGTTTCAAAATAAAAGTAGAGACTAGAAAAGATAAATCGGGCAGTTACTTGAATGAAGAATTGAGTAGTTACTCGAATGAAGAAGATCGAAGACTTTCTTTGAGTTAAGGATTTGTTAGTAACGCTTTTGGGCAAAAAAGCGAAAACGGTTACCCAAAATTTTAAGGAAATACACTCAAGCACACTCATATCCCAGCGAATTTCTGAGTTTGCATTCGAGTTCGATTTTTGTAGGGTTCCTTCCATGTCTTTATTTATTTTTTCAATTTATAATTTCAGCAAATTTTACTTTTCTCTTGTTGAATTTGCCTTTCAAGTAATGTTTAAATTTCTTTGCTCAATTTATGTTCTAGTATCTTTACTCTTCACGTTAAAAGTCCTTTGATTCAATCGGAGGCATTTTTATCGCTTTATTTAAATTCACTGCAAACCTTTTTATTTTTGATTTCAGCCAGTTTATCTTTCGAAAATCTTACTTTACACTTTTTGAACTTTTTACTTTTCTGAATGCTCGTCTAATTCGAGAACCTTTGATGCACTTATAGAAAAACTGATACCTGCAAAAGAGGAGTAGATTTCGCTTCCAGACCATTAGAATCAAACCACCATCGATTTACTAAAAATCGACAAAACAATATAATTATCCTATCATTTGAATAATATATTCTTACTACACTACAAGAAACGTCGTTAAAATCGATGGCAAAATCAACGGCTTAGCCGTTGATAATATTGAAATTCGATGCAAAAATAGACGGTGCAGTTGGTTGCTATAAAACTTGTCGATTTTTCAAAATGCTAATAAAATCAACGGCTTTCATGGCTGTCGATAATAATTTAATAAAATCTACGTTTGTTCCGTCTGTAATATGGGTGTGAGAATTTTACATTCTTAATAAAATTGACAACATTGCCGTCGATATTATTATTTAAAATTGATGCCCCCTTTGTCGATAATTGATTCAATAAAATCGACAGCCTTTATGTCGATATTTAACTCAATAAAATCAACAACGCTTTTGTCTATAATATGTTTAATAAAATTGACGACAACGACGTCGATATGTGATTGAATAAAATCGACACAGTTGTCGTCGATTTAATTTAGATTTGTCTGTTTTAACTTTTAAAAGTGACAACTTTGCCGTCGATTTTAATAGTTATATGTTTATTTTTTTATTTGAAAAATAGTAAACCGTTAATACAAATAAACTTTTAAATATAAAAATAAAATTTAAACATAATATTAGATAATAAGACAAATAAACTTTTAAATATAAAAATAAAATTTATACTAAATATTAGATAATAAGTTTATAAACTTATCAAAATAATAAATAACCCTCTAACATAAAGACTCAAGACAAGATAAATAACAAAACTTAGACTTATATTCGTTTAAATTGCAATCCACTAATAATACAAAATATTCAAAGCAAAGTAATTAAATAACCTACTCATACTCGTCTAAATAATCATCTGAGTCATCAAAATCGTCAGAATCATCCTCCCTTTGAGAACTCTGTGGTTATCCTGGTCGCTGCAGAATAGGTGGGAGTTTTCTACCTGGGACTGGGGTTGGGACTGGGGCTAGAGCTGTGCTTTTCTGAGAGCTTGAAAAAGTAAAATTTCCTACATATCAAAGGGATAATATTCACTTTTTAACTTTTTTATTCAATGAGAAACCACAACAAATAAAAATCTTATCATCAATATAATTTTTACTTTCACTATGAATGGTTTACACAAACAAGCATACATAAGTAAGTATAGATAAGCATGCATAATAATTTAACAGAGATAATAAAGATAAAGATAAAGATAAAATAAAACTCAATAATTTAACAGAGATAATAAATAAATAAAAAAGTAGAAGGTTAAACCTTGAATAGCTTTTCTGGGAGTCTTAAACTCTACCAATACTTTGTGATAGTGTATATGCTGAAGAACCAAATACTCCACTATTGTTTCTTTGATCAAAAGATTCCATTGACCCACACCACTACAGTTCCCACTGTGAAATGCTGCATAGAAATATCAAATATTGCAAAAGAGTATATCAGAATCTTGAGTTCAGTAGTAGAAAACTGAATATTCTTTTAATATTGATGATTCCTCATACTTCACAAAGAAGCAGAAAACTAACTAAGCTCCAAGAAGCTAAACCAGAAAACAGAATCAGCTAGTAACAAAATGCTTAATCAGTAACCAAATTTCAAATTCCAACAAACTTAAAACTAGCTAACAAGAAATCAAGCAAGCAATCAACACATGGAGAATAAGCAGAAGTTGGCAATTGCTAATACCTGAGCTGAAATTACAGCAAGCAGTAATTGAAGAAATGAAAAGGGTAGTGTACCTGGTCATCGGAAACCCTAACTTTGCAGCACCAGAGAGAGAGGGAATCTTTTAAAAAAGCTGCTTCAAATGTATATGTTGTTGTTAGAAAATCAAAATATAAAATTAGGAACAGAGAATCATTATAATCTATAGATATAACTCTAAATGTTTGAGAAGAAATGGAAGTCACGTTAAAATACTATATAAACTATAGGCCTATAGTTGCATATTCTCATGTTTCAGAATTCAGATATGCTATAGGCCTATAGTTGCAGACACAAATGAACAAATAAAACAAATTAAGATTCAAGAAATAATAAGATGCATCATCACAAACAGATAACAAAAAGATAGAACATACACACTGAATAATGAGTAAACTATAATCATTCATTAATCGTTACTATTTTGCTAACAATATCTTATATTATATACAGTGAAATTTTAGAATTACAAGAGTGCCAAAAAATTCAGACCCCACAAGGTTTTTAATCTTGAGGAGCTTGATATCTGATTGGAAGCCTTGAATAACTTCCATCAAAATACATAATCATAAAGGGAAAAAAGGGTACACATAGTTTGAAATGATGGTTAATTAAAAAAGATCTCATAAAGGTTTTTTTTCATTGTTATTAGAGCTTATTAGCTAGTTTCTACGTGTTTTGATCATTTGTCTATCAAAAATTGGCCTATAAACTATAGATAGCTCAAGTTTGGAATGAAAAAATAAATTAAAAAAACACATTATATAATTGATCAAGGTAAATAGATTAACTTATATATAAAATTAAATAAAATCAAAACTCGAGCCATGACATTTCATTTGAAAACTTTTAATGATCAACAAATAATTTAGCAATATTTATTTGTAATAAGATAGAGCTGAAAGAAAGATTATAGTATGTGTTCCTAAATGTCCTTCCATTTCTATACATCCAAAGTAAAAGTACATGATAATAATAACATAGGTGACAACTTTTACTTTTATAAAAATGAGATGGTGTATGTAGTTGGCAACAAGAAGAAGGCCAGATATAGCTAGCAGATTCACATGCAGCTGTAAATTCAAATTGGGGTCCAGAAAAACAGTGAAGTCTTATTTCTATCTATCCTTAATTATGGCTTACAAGTAATTAAGAGAACAACAATATACTATAGTGCTTATGATAAATAACTCAACAGTTTGTAGTTATAGTTAACCAAAAAACCGGCTCTCTATAATGGGAAAGGACAAGTGAAAAACATGGCAATTGGAAAAGAAAGGAAAGGTAAAGCAAATGAAGTGCAAAGAATAGAAGCAAAACCAAAAAGAAAGGCCTGAGACTAAGACAAGTACTACTTTCTTTTAAAATATGGCAATGGCATAAGTATATTGCTAACTATCCTATTAGCTATCCTATTAATAGTGAATATAAGTAGTGAAACCTCTTTTTGTCTTTACTTTATTATTGCTAGCAATCCTATTAGCTACCACACCCACTACTACTTAACAAATAAATAGTAATGCTGTGATGTTGAGTAATGCTGATCCAATCACGAGGAAGTTGTGAAGTTAGCATTAGCAGTATCACTTTTTGTTTTTACAAAGCAGCAGTAGCACTGTTTGTCGGTTCCCATTCCCTTTGTCATTAAAATATTGCTAACGTGCATATCAAAGAAACTTTGGCAAATTAAACTTTAATTCTTACAACTCAGGCAAGACACCATCAGCTAATTAAACTTGAAGACTTAAAGGGAGAGAAATCAACCTGAAAGTAGAGAAATCAACCTGAAAGTAGCAGCTAGCAAGAGGCTTTTATATTATGTACTTTTCTGTTCTGCCGAAAGTAGTAGTTGTAGTGTAGTGTGCTGTGTGGCAAAATAAGCTTTCGTAAGAGATTGTGTAGCATATTAGTTAATGTCAAAATAATAATTATCTTGACACTTTAATTAAGCTAAGTGTTCCATAATATAAAGCCTATGCTGATCAGACATAGAAATTAAATCAAAAATTCCATTCAGGTATTTCTCTGAACATGTGGTGTGCAGAGTTCAAAACAGTAAATTTCAGTTCAATCTAAGCAACATTCAACCTAGTAATTTCAGAAAGATACAACCAACAATAATTTCAGTCCAGAAACACAAGTTTTAACAAACCTAAGCCTAACCAAAATTTCTAAAAACAGAATTAAAAAGCAGTGAAAATCAAGAAAAGAAAGACAGGGAACAGGGGAAGGGAACCTGCATTGATGAAAGGAGGAAGAAGAACGGAAAGGCGGTGGGCTGGTGGTGATGTCGCAGTGGCACAGAAGGTCGCCGCCGCTGGTGGTTGCTTGTCGGTGCTTGAAGACGCGGACAGAGGGTGACTCCACGAACAGGGGTGTCGTCGCACGCAGGAACGAAGAAATGGAGAAATGGGGAAGAAAGAGAAGAAGGAAGAGAGAGAGGGTAGGCGATGGTGGTCGCCGGTGGTGGTGTCGGACGGAGGCGGTGTTGAAGAGAAAGCGAATTCAACCAAAGAATACCTAGCTTGAATTTGGGGAAGTATGTGTTTCTGAACTTTGGAAGCTGGAGTTGACGCGAGAACATGTGTTTTTAGTGATAAAAATCTACGGCCTATTTGTCGATTTTAATTTAAAAAAACAACAGATACAGCGTCTATTTTATAGATTA
Organism: Arachis stenosperma; assembly: GCF_014773155.1. NCBI lineage: Eukaryota > Viridiplantae > Streptophyta > Magnoliopsida > Fabales > Fabaceae > Arachis > Arachis stenosperma. The sequence goes on along the minus strand of NC_080386.1, from coordinate 25,657,958 downwards.
AATTTACATCGTTCATTTTATTTTAGAAAGCAATCAAGACCTTTCACATTTATCGACGGCAAAGGTGTCGATATTTTAAATAATAAAATAGATGAAAAAAACAACACATATAGCATCTATTATATAGATTAAATTTAGACCGTTCATCCCATTTTAGAAAGTAATCTAGACCGTTCAAATTTATCGACGGCAAAATTGTCGATATTTAAAATAATAAAATAGACGCTATATTCGTCGATTTTAATATAAAAAAAACAACACATATAGCGTCTATTATATAGATTAAATTTAGACCGTTTATCCCATTTTAGAAAGTAATCTAGACCGTTAAATTTATCGACGGCAAAATTATCGATATTTAAAATAATAAAATAGACGCCGATTTTATTTTCGACTTCTGGTTCGCCTATAATATGACGATAATAGGAAAATAAATTAATGCATTATAAAAATATCGACGACTAGACTGTCGATTTTAATATTTTTTATTTTTAATTATTTTTTAATAATATCGACAGCAGGCCGTCAAAAATTATCGACGGCAGAAATAGCCGTCGATTTTTGGCGTCGAAAAACACGCTTTTTCTTATAGTGCCACTTACTCTATATATGCATATAAATTTTCCATATTTTTTTCATTATGTCGATAAACCAATTATAATATACCTGCTCCAAGTATTCTATATATTCCAAATACAAATAGTTAGCAATCTATATATACTTTGAATATATTTAATATTCATTGTAGTTATTAATATTAATTTTCACGACTTATAATAGAGTTGTCCCAACTAATATATATACGCCATGTAAATATAAATTATTGGTACATTTTAAATAGACTTAAAATGATGTAATTACAACTTTTTAAAAACAGTTATATATTTATGTCATTTTACATTTTTATGTAAACTATTATAAGAGTATAGCAGTTTATGAAATGTATGTAATTCGTTACAGAAATAGCATGGATTACGTTAAAAAAAATTTTCAGACAAAACCGTTATAAGAATATCATAAATCGTAGCAGGATACAACAATTTAGAGAATGCTCAAGATAATCTGCTGTAGAAATATAACAATTTGTGAAGGAAGAGTGATCAGAATAATCCACCAGTCAATTAAATCTGTGTATGATGTCAAATGTTTTAGCCACAATATTTCAAATTTCATATACCAGCCTACAAAACAAGTAAACTATACATAATACCAAAGTTAGAGTTATTGAAGATGTGTTTACCAAAAATTTGGTTTATAGATATACACACAAGATGATAAAAAAAAAAAAAAATCTTTAAAGAATATGATTTTATCAAGAATTTATTATTATTCTAAACAGAAAGAAGTTATAAAATATCATCTAAAAAATTATATATTTTTATATTAAGTATTTAAACTCTTAAAATATCTATTTCTTTATATTTTTACATTGAGATATTTTAATAAAATTTTAATCAAATTTATCTCTCTAAATATAAAGGTTTATAATACACAACTAGAAAATATATTAATACAGACAGATTTACAGACAGATTTAGTCTTTATTACAGACGGATTTTTGGTTACCGACGAAATTACTGACGGATTTTGTCCTTCTGTAAAAGCCCCGTCGGAAATTATTTACCGACGGATTTTTTTTCCGTCGGAAAATTACAGACGAATTTTTACCAGTTACCGACGGATTTTCCCTCTGTAAATTCTCTATCCATTTCCCGAAGGTGACGAACTTTTCGACGGATTTTCCGTCTGTAATTACAGACGGATTTTCCGACAGATTTTCCGTCTGTAATTACAGACGAATTTTCAGATAGATTTTCCGTCGGTAATTACAGACAGATTTTCCGACGAATTTTCTGTCTGTAATTACAGACAGATTTTCTGACAGATTTTCCGTCTGTAATTTGAACTTTAGAAAATCATCTCATACTCTGATTACAGACAGAAAATCCGTCTGTAAATCCGTCAGTAAAGTAAAATAAAATTTTTTTTATTTTTCCAATTACAAAATAAACTTGTTTTCATACAAAATAAATATAAATTTAATACAAATTTTTATCTAATTTGTATTCAAATATTTATAATATTACTAAAAGAAAATTATTATAAACAAACAAGTCAATATAATTTAAAACATAAACAAAGTGTATTATCAACTATAATCCTCAGTATATTGTTCAATCATACTACATTTTACACAATTTTACATATATATATTACAGAACAATCAATTGAAGCATCTACCACTGCCCACAACCCTCAATTAGCACATATACGGTTCAATTCATCCCTCAATCAAGCATTTTCAATTCTAATCTGATGCTCATCAAATGAAATTTGCCATGGAATGGCTGCTCCACCACAGTTGTTGCACATTGGGTTTGCCATAGCTTCCCTCATCACACTGTTCTCAGCTCGGAGCTTTTCATTTTCCTGCTTAAGAATCATGTTTTCATGGCACTCGATTTGCGTCTGAATTAGAAAAAAAATAGATTCAATTACTCCTCTATGCAAATTGCACCATAAAACAAAATACTGTAATATTTTCTTGAATGGCATTGATGAAGTCGCCTATCTTAGAACCATAGAATCTTTCTTCTGCTGTCTCAATTATGCTATCATCCCAAACCCACATGATATCAATAAAATTCAGCCTCTATATAGTAAAATATATGATAGATCACATTCTTGTATTTGATATGAGAATTAGGACTAACATGGTGAAGATTTTGCTTCTGTTTGTACCAGTGAACATCAATTGTGTTACCTCCCTTATCTCCAAGAAACCCAACATGTAGAGGCTGCACACAAAAATGCCAAACTAAGATATATATAATCTTGGTGTGTGGGTGATTTTGAATGGTTTCATGATGCATATACCTGATGGATATCTCCCATGAAATGAGAAAGGAATAGAAGAGCTTGAGTGAGGTTATCTGATAAATAATTCATACCATATCAGTAAAATATTTAGAACAATGATGCATAGGGTAGGCTATATGGATCCCAAGATGAATATTCACTGAAGAAAGAACATAAGAAATCTGTTATAAGAAATCTAAACATTTATAAACCAAAAAGGGGGTTGTATAGAGTGCATACTATAAGACATGCCAGAGCCTTCAGCAGCAAAAACAAAAACAAGCATTGAGAAGAATTCTGCAAATGCTGCTCTAATTGCCATTTCTTTGCACCAAGTTTATCAGCTATATGTGTATATTGCCATGTTCACAGCATTTCAAAATCTGCAAGACTATAACCCCCAATTATGGATCAGTTACGGATCCCTGTAGCTGTTAATTCAAATATATAAAAATATTTCGTACCAGACTAAGAGCTCTGGTCCCAAGAAGCAGCAAATATAGTTTACCCTGAAATTAATAAAATATCAGAATCCCTACTGGCTGGTAATAATTAAGTGTCAATCTATATCACCATTTCTGCCTTTCTGGGTTCAATGGATAAAGCAAAATCACTGTATAATAAGAACATCAGGGATGGTTTTTTATTAGAAATCGTTAAACTATCAAAGACTAGATTCATCAGTATAATCACAACCATTTTAGCACAAACCTCAACTAGATGAAGATTAGAAGCACGGCTGAGAAGAGAAAATGAACATGAATCAACATGGTTCCAGAGAAAATGAACATGAGTTCCAGATGCTACCAGATGCTACCAGAATGTCAACATGGTTCCAGAGAAAATGAACATGAATCAACATTCTAATACTGGCTAGGAAAAGAGCAGCAAAAAGATTGCGAATAGGTTCAATCTGCAGAGAAAGTGAACATGTCAGATTCCTGCTATAAAATACTTTTTACCTCCAAGCATTCCAGTTAAGAAACTAGGTTCATAAAATAATCAACAAATTTGTAAATGACAGAAAAATGAGAACCAGATTGTAAACAATGGCTTTCCAGAAGGAATTTCTACAAATATCCCAGTCTTGTGAAGAACATAAATCAAAATAACCAATGAAATGTGCATGGATCTTATTAAAAAGCAATACATTACACAAAGCTACATTAAGCATGTAACAATCAACTGCTATTTAAATGGGATAATTCCTTCTTGGTGTTTATCTTTGTCGCTTTTGAAACATTTAGACCTTTCAAGTAACCAATTCACATGGAAAGAAATGCATGCTTTCTTCAAAAATTACCTGAATTTCCACGAAGGGCTGTGATTTCCTCATCTCTCCCATCCTGTGTTTGTTTGCTAGCCTTGAGAGCAGCCTGTGACAATAAATAAATAAAAAAATTGAGTATTCCACAAAATTCTGTCTCTCAATATAATTGAGTATTCCACGAAGGGCTGTGATATCCTCAGTTCATATTTCTACCACATATAATATGATTAATATCCATTCTTCTGGCATACCTCTCTTTGTCGTAAAGCAGCTTCCTTCCTACATAAATAGCATACAAGCTAGCTTACCTGCTCAGAAGTTTGGTTTCTAGGGATACACCTTCTCTAAGAGAAGCAACCTACCAAAATTAAAATGAACAAGGACACGAAAAATCAGCAAAGGCAGCACAAGGAGTAAAGCAGTTTCTATTGGTAAGTATTAAGCAAATGAAAAATCAAATTCAGATATACATTAATATAAACAATGGTATTATACATTAATATTGTTAGGTTTCAAAGCTTAGTTAATATCTTTTTTTTTTTGGTTTGGAAAAAGGAGAAGAGGAGGGGGGACCCTCACCTGTTTATCAAGCTCTCACTGCAGTGGTCACTCATACTTCTAAATAAATGAACTTGCAGTGTCATTATCATGAGTCTATTTCAATAGTATGGTTGAGATTCCATTTGATTTATTGTTGTATTGAAACAAAATATTCTAGTGGCCCTACTGCATACTAATGAAAACTCTTTCTTATTATTGTCACTAAATAGAATAAATTATAAATTAATATACCTTATTTTCAATCTATTAAGACTTTCAAGTCTCCATACTTGTATTCTTTAATACCTTCTGTTATGCTCTCTCTATGTCATATACCTTTCAATTATTTTCATGTAATTATGGGCTTTTTTATTTAAATAGAGTAAGATATAGTGCATGAGCGATTTTATTTAAATCACAATATACAATTTCTTCTTTATTACCAAATTAAATACCAACCAAAAAAAGGTAAAGACTAAAGAACTAATAAAGATGCATGGGAAGTACACCCCCTTTTTTATGTTTCTGGTACGTTATCCATGTGAAGTTGGTAAAGAGAAGCTAAGTGCAATTTAGGTTTCTTTATTTTGTCTTCAGAATGATTAACATATCTGAAAAAGATTGGGTGTTATGTAATTTATGTGGGTCCTATATATATATATATATAGAGCCTTGCTCATCACCCTTTCTAATTATATGTTTGTGGTATAGTTCCTTTTATAAATTGAATCATGGCACAACAATATAAGTTTCTGGCATGATCATCACCGAGCTAAGATGGCATTTAAGAAAGTAAATTTTGGTTTCAATCATGGTCTTATCATTGTACACACGTGGCACTTGTTTATTGAGAAGCAAGGATTGGGGAGAAATTTTACCTCCACTCTCTTATTCAGGATGTCAAGATCACCACGATTCTTGTCAGTTAAAGCACGGTGCCGTATAAGATACTCAATGAACAACTCTCCAGATAAACCAACCAAGTAACAATGTGAAGCCATAACCACAATTAACTACAAGAAAAGAAGGAAGGCAGGAAAAACCAAAAGAAAGTGAAGGGTAAGAAACTGTGTTAGTTTAGAAGTAAATTACATGAACATGGTTCATAATGGATTACCTCAGAAGGTGCTTTCCGAACACCTAAACTCGGCTCCTCTAGCAAGGACTTTACAGCTTCAACAAGTAGAGGTATTTTACTATGCCAAGCTTCAAATAACCTTCAGATAAGAATTGTAGGTCAGTTTACACAAGATAATAACATGAGATGCACTGGCTTGTGCCTCTACCATGAACTCATCATAAGATGCCTGTACATAGACCTCGTTACGATTCTTAACAGTCTTTTTTCAAATCACAGATCAAATAACGTTAGTCAAAGAGGTGAAAACCTTCACTGCCTCACGGCTTTCAGTGATCCGTTCGGAAAACTTCTTGTACTCCTTTTCTGCTTCATCCATCACTTGGTGGCATGCTTGAGTCTGCATCTAAAATTTCAAAATAAAAACAGCAATGTGATTAATAATTAGCCTAAAGATCTATCACAAACTCTCATAAATTTGTCACAGGTTTACCATTCTTTGATCAAATATGCCAGAGTATCTAACTGTTCTCTCAATTTCTGCTTATACTGGTTCCGAATGTTCTAGCTAGGCACCAATGTAAGCATTCTAATTCCATATTAATCTGTTTAATTCCATGAAAGTTTTTTGCTACAGTAGTGATAAGAATGGAAAAAATTGGTGAGTTGACATGTAGGAATAGAAATAATAAATTGAAAGCAAAGCAGCATATGTGTGTATTTAGAGAAGAAAATCCCTACATGCATTGAATTCAGTAAGCATGGTCCATGATGAAAAGAGATTTTCAGATATCTCTGTTAACTTGTTTCCCTGGAGACAAAAAAGAGGTTATAATGAAGGCACTGGTTAATAAAACCTTAACCTCTCAAAATTTTTGTTGTCATTTAATACATTAGGGTCTGAATGGTATAAACAAACTCAAATTCATTAACCTTGATTTCAAATTTATACCCTCCAAAAAGATAAAGAATGAACTATGAAGTGTTATTTAGTGGTGTTTACCTCTGCAAGCATTGACAAAAAGAGCTTGATGCGACGGTAGCTCTCAAACATGGTTCAAACCTCATCTTTGTTCCTCTGCTTGGTGACGACCTCATCCTGTGACAGAGGCGGAGGAGGAGGAGTAGGCAGACGAGCTAGGGTTTGAGGAGATTGTGGCGGCGGTGCTAGCGGCGGTGGTGTGGCAGTGAGGATTCCGGGAGAGTGTCGTGCTTTCGCTTCTTCAATGGCTGCTCGGCGGACGCCATTGGTTATGGTTAGTGCCGCTAAATGAGCGATCGGTGCTGTAGTTTTATAAAATCACGAAGGTAGACGAAGGCGACGAAGACGGTGGCGGAGAAATGCAAATTAGGGTTCGAAAGGGAATGACGCGGGCAACACACATAGAAGAGCCGGGAAAGGGTGTGACGGGGTGATGGAAGTTCAGTGCAATGGAGGTTCGGTGAGCGGCGGCGCAAGGTGCGACGGCGGTGCAAGGCTGAGAAGCTCCTCCGATCGAGCATTTGGAGAGGAGGGTGTGGAGGCGCGGGGAAGAATATGTGAAATGAGGAGGAGTTGGTAATCTGGAACTTTATTTTAATATTTTTGACGGAAAATTTAAATTACAGACGGAAAAAATCCGTCTGTAATCATTTTTCACAGAAAAAAATTAATTTTACCGACAGAATTATTGACAGATTTTGTTTTCCGTCTGTAATTTATGCTAATTCATTTTTTTTATTTTCCGACAAAAAATTCCTCTGAAATTCCGTCTGTATTTCCGTAGGATAAAATTCGTCGGAAATATCCGTCTGTAATAACTAGTTTTCTAGTAGTGATATATTTATTTTATGAGTATATCTAAATATCTTAAATTCATAAATAATAGCAAATTAATAATCTTAAAATATTGTAGTTTTTCATCTTAGCATTTTTTCTCAAAGTATTGATCATATTTTCTTTTCATGAGTATATGAGTACACCTAAATATATTTAGAGTATTATGTGTATTGTTTTTATAACTAGTAAAAATATTGTTTTATACAAGAGATGAAATTAATATAACAAATAATATTTCTTACAAAATTTTTTATAATTATAATTATAATCCTACCATCTTTTATAATATTCGTATTTTTAATTTTAATATAAAATTATTAAATTACTATTATTTTAAATGATAATTTATAAAATAAAAATAAATTATTATTTTTTATTGATATTACAATTATTTTAAATTCTATAAACATATGTACAATTCAAGGCAGGCGTATATAAAAAGAGTACAAAGGTATTTGTTTGTATTGTATAATTTTTTTTATTACGTTAGTTAGTATATAGAATCTGAAATACAGTGGCTAAAACATTTGACACCATGCACAGGTTTAATTGGCCAATGAATTATTCTAAGCATTTTTCCTTCGTTAATGGTTATACTTCTACAGCAGATTATCTGAGCTTCTTTTTTTCACAAACCACTACCACTGTATTCTACTGTGATTTATGCATCAAAATTGTTCATAAATCGTTATATTCCAATAACAATTTCTGTATAAAATTTTTTTTACCGTAATCCGTACTATTCTTATAGTCAATTACGTGCATTTCATATATGGCTATAGTTTGTAACAGTTTATAGAAAAATATAAAATGACATAAATGTATAACAGTTTTCAAAAAGTTACAATTACGTAATTTTAGAGTCTATTTAATTTATTTACGTAACTTACCCTTAGAAATACTTTTAGACATCATATAAATAAACAAATTCAATTTTAAATAAATAAAAAAATAATATTTTAATGACAAATTAAAAAAAAAACTAAATCAAATGTTATCCCGCTATAAAAATTATAAAAGCCAACCATTGAGAAAATATACTCTTTAGTAATTATCATCGTTAATGAACTTAAAAATCTATTTACTTATTATTTTTTAAGAACTAATAATATGAAGAAAAGCGTGTGATAAATGTTATTCAACAATAATGTTAGTTTTTTTATAGTCCAGTTAAATATATAATAGCGCAATAGTTATATATGTATAGAAAATAGTAAGAAAAATGATAATGTATGATTCGATGAGAGGATATAATAAAAACAAAAATGAATAACTTTAAAATTAAAAAATGATGGAATTAAAGATAATTAATCATGTACAATATAAGATTAAAAAATAAATATTTTTTTATTCATTAAAATTATGCGTGAAGATAAAGAATGTTTTAGGTATAAATTTTTAAATTAGTTTCAAATTAAATAGGATTGAAAACATAAATAAATTCAACTGCATTTATAAATAACTAATTTCTAAATGATGTTATTGGTAAATCTTTATTTTAATTTTATTATCCATAATAACAATATAATAGATTTTTAATCGTACCTTATTCAATTTAAATTTATTTATTTTATGCATTTTAAATATTAAATAACTTATGACATTTTATTTTTATTTTTAGTTATTGATATCAAATTTATAATTATAAAATTAATTTCTTGAACTCCCTAGAAAAACGGCTGAGCATTGTTTATCACTTTTATTAAGATGCTCTTTTATTACGAGTTACAATTATTTCATGTAATGGCCCTACTTTGTGACCCTTTGAGTGATTGTAATTGAGGCTTCCTTTGTTTGCTAGCTGGTGCAATCTTTTCAATCAGTGTGTGTGCCATCAAAATCTACATTTCTTTTTTTCTTTTTTCACTGAGTGCCATACTTTGAACTTGCAACCTTCCTTTCAATCAAGAATGTGCATAAAGAAAATACCAAAACTTGTCTTGGAACAATGCACTGTTAGACTATGCCCAATTATTTGCATCACTCTACTCTTAGATTGGTTATAAGGGGTCCCACTAATTGATAGGATTAGTGGTTACAAACTTGCAATTTACATCTTAACATTGTTTGAGTAATTCATTTTGTATGGTAAATAAGTTAATTTATACAATTAAATTAAATTTGTCTAGAACGATTTTTTTTCTCCGCTTGGATTTTATAGTATTTAATAATGTTGAAAAACGAAAAAGGTAATTAACCTAATAAAAAATTAAAATTATTGTTTGAACTTAAATCTAGAATATTTAATGATGGTAATAATATAAATGAAGATAAGTACAACCATAAGGGAAAATGTAGCAAACTCTTTTATTTTGTCATTTTCCGTCATTTTATATGATAGAAACCTTCAATTAAATAGCCAAATATACTATGTTTTAATAGTAATTTTGGTAAAATAGATGGTAGATGAAATATGCGGAGGAAGCGAACTTTTTTATTTCAGATAAATTAGAATTTATTATTGTTGTTACTGTTATTATTGGTAGATGAGATGTGACTTAGAACAAATTTATATCAAATTTAAGGAAAGTAAAGATGTTCCAATGTGTATCAACATAATCTACGATAAGAAAGTGCACTTAGTTTCACTCCCTTGTAAAATATTTGGTCTAGCTTTCTTTTCTTCTGTGTTTATTTTTGTGTATTTACTACAACTGCTTTTCATGTTGGTCATCAATCATCATGGATGGTATACGCTACAAATTCTGGTTGGAATAATTGTGGAGGGACGGATATATTCGAATAGAATAATGCTACACATCTAAGTCTTTTTATTAATTAAATTTAATTAAATTGATTTAATATAATAAAAATTAATTATGACTAATATTATTTTAATTTTTATTATTTAACTTTGTTAGAAATGATTCATAAAAAAATTTGAATGTATAGCATTACTCATTTGAATAATACACATGAAAGTTTAATTTTGTCAAATTCACAATTCAACGTGAAAGTCTTTATTTTTAAAGTGAATAAATTTAGAGGACTATCAAAATTTATTATTTTTGGTTATTAGTTACTCATTAATATTTAAAAATATAAAATAAAATATATTGTTAGATTATTAAATTAAAAAAATTAAATTAAAAAATTAATTAATAATTAAGTGATGATAAAAAATAATAAAATTTTGATGTTTCTGTAGTATTTTTGTTTTTGAGTAACTTGAACGAATGGAACACGCCTCAGTAAGTTTCAATCCCTTACTTTATATGCTTTATCTATTTTCTTTTAATTGAATTCTTTATGAACTAATGTTTTATTTAATTACTTTTCAAGTCTTGTAGCTTTATCCTAAATTCAAGCAGATTTTAATATTAATTTTTTATTATTACCACTTATTTATATTTATTATAAAAAAATTAAATCCAACAAATACTAATATAAAATAAATTAATCTTCTTTTAAAATAATAAAGTGATTAATTTATCTATGGAAAATAATTCTTGAGATATTTTAAAAAGAATAAATCTCCACGTCCAAGTAATTTTAATATCCAAGTTCATTTAACTGATTTGAGTTACACGTTTTTTTCCGTTTTCTTCTTCTTCTTCACTTCGGATGCTCTTCCTTTTTGTTATTTTTCAATTTTGTTACCGTCGTCACCAACAATGCCACCTCCTCCTCCTCCTCCTCTTCCTTCTATTATATTGGAATTTCGTCTCCTTCTTCCTTTTCATCCTTCCCCTCCATCATTATCATCATCATTATCATCATAACCATCATCGTTAAAGTTATTGTTTTCTTCTAATACGTATCGTCGTTATTGTTATCATTGAATTTTTGTCATATTGATGACATTGTTTGATCCAAATTGATTTGGATGTATTTTTGTTCAAAATTGACTTGTGTTTGAATTTAAATTTATGTAATAGACAATTTTCTATTCATTTAGTATTATACAATGGTTTCGTTTTGATAATATTTTCTATTCATTCGAAACACATGTGTTTCTGAATTCGAATTTATATAATGGACAATTTTCGATTCATTTGGTATTATACAATAGTTTCATTTTGATAATATTTTCGATTCATTTGAGACGCATGTGTTTCTGAATTCGAATTTATATAAGGGACAATTTTTGGTTTATTATTATTATTATTATTATTATTATTATTATTATTATTATTATAAAATTAATTTTTAATTAATCAATATTAATTTTTTTATTATAAAATTATAATTTTTTAATCTTCACTTTTTGAGAGGGTTAGAATTTAGAATAAAAAAAATAATTTCAAAAAAAATAACTAATATTAATAAAAAAAATTGGCTCATTAGTTGATATATATATATATATATATATATATATATATATATATATATATATATATATATATTCACTAATTAAACTCATATATCAAAGAATCATTTTGATATTATAGACTAAATAAACTACAAATCTATGCTCAAGATAATGCTTCATTTTTAGTTGAAATCCTTTTTCTTTTCCCCCCTTTTTGCTATCGGTTATCCCCTATCTTAGAATTCAGATAATTCTTGACAAAGTCTAATAGATATATAAGAAAAGAAACTATATAATTCATGTTAAAATGACAGATAAAGAAGGCCAAAAATCAATTGTCATTTTGACCAATCAAAGGTTGTTTCATATCACACCAATCGCAATCAACCTAACAAGCTAAGAAGATCACTCCCCGTTATTAGTGCATAGTCAAAACAGTACCTCCAGATGAGAGAAAATAATGATAACAATAAAAGTTTAATAGAAGAAAAAAAAGAAACTCTAGTAGATTGGTTTTGCATTTTCTTGTTGTTCCTGTGATTATGGAGAATTATGATCATTGTTCTTTATTTCTAGACCCTTCACAAACACTGCCTCATGTCTCAGATTGTAATTCTCTTCATCATCAATTTGGTGGTGAGTTTCATTCATGGCCGGCACCGGTCGAAATGGTGGCCGGAGACAGAGCTGCTAGTGCTTCCAAGAGCCACAGTCAGGCCGAGAAGCGGCGCAGGGACCGGATCAATGCACAGCTTACAAGTCTAAGGAAACTAATTCCAAAATCTGATAAGGTACAACAACTCATTTTAATTTTAATGTGTCTTAAATACTATATAAACTATAAGGTATTGCCATTTGAAACAGGGCATAGTTAGTTTCAATAATACAATGAAAAATATAAACATAATTAATGAAATTGTGAAGTTGCTGATCAAGAATATGTATATAGAAGGTGAATTAAACAATGTTGGATTATAAAAATGTATAGATATGAGTTTTCAATTCAAGTGTAACAAGTTGATCTTGCAGATGGACAAGGCAGCTTTACTAGGAAGTGTGATAGAGCAAGTGAAGGATCTAAAGAGAAAAGCAATTGAAGTTAGCAAAGCCATAACCGTTCCAACTGAATCCGACGAAATAACAATCGAATATGATCCGAGTGCGCGCGACGAGAGCCTAAAGATGAAGAACAAAGTTGTGATCAAGGCATCTGTTTGCTGCGACGATCGGCCGGAGCTGTTCTCGGAACTAATCCAAGTCCTAAAAGGATTAAGGCTGACGGCAGTTAGAGCTGACATAGCAAGTGTTGGTGGAAGAATGAAAGGCACATTTTTGCTTTGTTCTAAGGATAGTGAAAAGGATGTTTGCCTTGGTACTCTCAAGCATTCACTTAAATCAGTTGTGACAAAAATTGCTTCATCTTCCATTGCAACAAATTGGCCTACTAGAAGTAAGAGGCAAAAGTTCTTCTTACCTTCTCATTTTATATAGATATACTTCAATGTTTATAGATGATTGGTTTAAACTTTAAACTTGTAACTTAAAAAAAAATAATTAAAAAAACTTTCATCATGAGATTAAAATATAGTAAAGTTTTGTAATAACTCATAATTGGATTTCGATGAATAAAAATTTGAAATTTAAAGTGCTATAATCTCTAATCTAAATAAAAAAAAAAATTATTCTTAACGTTGACAGTAATATATGTTAATTCTAAATGTAAAATTAGTTACAAAAATATTAGACATAAATTATATGTTTACTCATGAAATATGAATAGTAAGTGTCGATAATATAGAAAAACTAAATCGTAAATCAAATTTAAGTTCGAATCTCATAGAAAATATAAGCAATATTATTTATAATTATAGACAAATTAAAGGCTTTCGAAAAATTTCATTCAATTAAAAAATTATTTTATACTAATTAATAATTTAAGTCCCTTAACCAAGTTACTTCCTGTGAGTCGCCAGCTCATTTTGCAATTAGAGTTTCACGCAGGGGCTCTTCCCACTGCTTAGGAGCTTATGTCCCCGCTTGTTAATATATAGAAGCCCAATAAGCATATTTTGAATTGGTATAAAAATAGGATATCCTTAATTTTGTATTCTATATTAATTGTTGAATTTGAAAAACAATACAATTTAGTTTGATTATGACAAATATATTATATTTGGTTAAGTTTAAAAGTCCAAATTTTTGTTTGATGAAGTGCATTTTTGTGTAGGTCCATATTGAAGACTGAATGGTAAAACACATTCCAATAGTGGTGCTATTTGTGTAGATTACTTTTTGGAATGGATGGCACTTAAACCCAACTTACAATACAGCAAACAATCATAAAAGAAGGGCCAAATATGTTGCAACTTTGTGACGAATGATCCATTTGGGTAAAAGTAAAATTAGAAGAAAAAGTGGTTCATTTTTTGTTGATACCAAAACATTTTCATCAAATAAGTGATGTCAAATAATGAAACCAAAGACAAAATGAAAATGTGGATTTAGTTAAGAAGAAAAGTATAGCTCTTTAAAGCTACTATGAGCTATTACAATAATTCAAGAAAGAAGAAGAAAAAGTTTTTTTTTTTTTCAAATCAAAATAGAGAGTAAAGGATGAAACTTGGAGGTAAAGTTGATATCAACGGTGCTGATTCAAGTAGTACAATTAAAGACAAATGGTCTCCAACAAAAGAAAGAAAAAACAGCAATAAAGACAGCAGATCTAGTACTCTCTCCAAGCATAATTCTCTGCTGTAATTACATTGTCCATCTGCAACCTCGCACCTCTACTACCTCTTCGATTTTGCTCTGATTTTAGGAGAAGAAGACAAGCTCAATGTTGTCCTTGTGCTCAGACCTTGTTCTAAGGACCATTTCAAGTTTTGGAAGCATTCCCCTATATAAAAAGGAGTAATCGGCCAAAGAGTTGAAGACAAGAGGGAGAATTGAAATTCTGGGTTTTTCATAGCTTTCAAGCTATTTTCATCTTTTTCTTTATGTTGTTACATTGAATATTTTTCTTTCTTGATTTATCTTTCTTTGTTTTTCATGGTAAAAAATATTAAGGCATTTGAAAAAGTCATATGAGAGACAAGACAAAGATAGTTGAATTTGGGAAAAAAATTATTAAATATATGTCAATATCTTTTGATGTATTTTTTGTTTTGTGTCATGATCTTGAGAGATTTTTTTTTGCTAAATTGGGTAAATACTTATTGTTGAGAGTCTAAACTAAAAAGCTTAGCTGAAAGAAGCTTCGTTGGAAGCTTGTGAGTTCCTTGATTAATTCCACCTTCTCTAGGCCATCGTAATGAGCAAGAGAATATTATTTCTACGAAAAATACCATTCACAAATATTTTAATCGAAATATAAAAAAAGAAGTTAATTGTTTGTCATGATCTTCAATGGATAGGAATGAAAATGGCATAATGAATATATTTCTTCGTCCTTTTCAATTTGTTTTTCTACTAACAAAAATACTCTTAAGAAGGAAAAAGAAAAGAAGAGAAAAGATTTTTTTTCCATTAAATTACTATAAATATTTATATAAATATACTTACAAATTACCTAGTATAGTATTCCTGAATCTTGATAAAAATTTATACTCTTATAAGATACGATACAAAGTTATTCCTTACCAAATGTGTGCAAATCATATTTGGCAGAAAAGTTATTTAAGTAGATACAATTATTTGCTTTATACCTCCACATATAGTTTGTGCATTAAGGAGATGAAATCTTTGTTTTAAATTTGTGTCTCCAATTAAAGTAAGTACTGGGAAATTTAAAGAAAACAAACCAAAGCATAAATTGAACATGGGTAAGTAAAGTAAAGAAGAAACAGGTTGATCATGGAAATTGAAAAGGCAAAATGGTGAAGAAGGTAGTAGAGAAGAGAAACAGTGATTTGGTGGGGGAAAACAGAAGAAAAGTTAGCTGATCATTGCACTGCTCCTTGATTATTTAGCAGATAGATTTTTGTGTGGAATCATAGTACGTTTGACTTTATTATGAATGATTAATTGATTCCACAAATATTCACATGCGGCATGTCCACTTTAATTTCAATTAATGTTTTTTCTGTAGTGCAAGTTATGGAAAGCATCTTCTACAGTGGAATTCTACGAAAGTACGAAGAATGTTATCTACTGTGTATAATTTTTTTATATGTTATTTTTAATATTAAAAATAATTAATAAAAAAAGAAAACAAAAATTTATTTTATACTACAAAAATATTAAAAAATATACATAAAAAATATAAATATTTTTTCTCTTATTTTATTTGTAGAAAAGAGAAAGAAAAACGTTGAAATGAAAGATTGAGTTCAGAGTGTTTTTTCTTTATTCGTATTCATATTCGAATTTCTACAATTAAACCATTTGAATCTCATATTGAAATACTACTATAATATGTTTCTCCTCTATATAAGTTTTGTGAAAAGAAAGATGGTTAGGAGACGAGCTCTTATATGGTTGAGAAAAAGACAATTTCTGTTTGGGCTTTTTTTTTTTTCTGCATTTAAAATAAAATAAGAACCTTTTTTAACAAAAATAAATACTCATTTTAATTTTTCAGTTGTTTGTTAATATTTGGGGGGAAAAAAGCAAAAATAGTTTACCATAAATGTTTTTCTAAATTTATCCTTATAATTTTTTGAAAAGACAAAACTAACCTTATATTTTTAAATAAACTAATTAGACTAGTATATCAATAGTTTATATATTTATATAATACGCACATACACACACTACAAAAGATTTTGTTAGCTTAAATTAAATATTTATATCTTATTAAAAAAATTTATATTCAAATATTGAAAATTATTTTAAATTTTTAATATTATGAGTAGTTTTTTTAACAAAAACATTTAGAATATAAAAATGTTGTTAAAATTTATTTACTATAAGTTATTTAGATTATTAAATTAGTATAATGAAAAGAATATTAAATAATTACTTATGTAAAAATAATTATATGATATATTTTTAACAAAACATAAGTATGACCTTTATTGTAATTTTAGGGCAATTTATCAAAATAAATAATTTGGCTTCCAATTTTATTAGAATATATATTTTGCAAAACGGATATCAAAATGCATTTTTTCATAAACAATATAAACCGCGACAGGGGACCCACAGTTTACAAATTAATGTAAACTGCCAGAGGGGTCTCGCCGGTTTGTTTTGTGTGAATTGCAAACGTGCATAAACCGTTATACCTTACAGCGGTTTATGTTGATATGCAAAATAGTTAAAAATGGCTGCAGGGGTTTCGCGATTTCTATGTATACGTGTTTTTTGTTCTCAGTTGAACATTTTTCCAGCTTGACCTTCAACCTTAGCATAGTTTTTACCAGTTTCAGTGCTTCATCCATGTCTAACATCTTATAGTAGAAAGAGAAAAGCGAGTTGTTAAGAACATGTTTAGATTTCGTTATTTATTTTTATTTTTTAAAAATAATTTTTATTTTCAATTTTTTACATTTAAATTTTTTTAAAGATATCTTATTTCTAAATGTTGAAAATAATAAAAATATATTTAGCTGGTTTATTTTTAAAATGTATTTTTTAATATTTTAAAATATAAAATTATATTTTTATTAAATGTACATTTTTAGTTATTTAATTTTTTATTAAGTTAACCATTTATTTTTATATAATGTCAAACATGAAATACATTTGTTAAATTTATAGTCAATTTAGTTCTAAAATCTATAGTTCTAAAATTTAGGATTGAACAAGTATATTTGTTAAATTTTTTTATTTAGTATTAAGTACGTACTACCTGAACTAGAAGAGTTATGGTAAATAATAGATTAACTTACTAGTCTTATTTTTTAATGGTTGATCTCTATAAATGCAATTAATTATTTTAAGTTTGTAATTTATTTCATATTTGATATTATATAAAAATAAATTATTCTTAAACTTGAAGGAAAAAACAGGAGCATCGTTGAGATTCCCTTATCAAATGGCAGAAAACTTAGCCAATGAAATGAGCTAATAGTTAGAGAAGGCATAGCCTAAAAAAACAAAAATAAATAAATAAACACATCCAAGGACAAAAAAATATTGATCTTTTGATAAAATTGAAACAAAATAATCAAAAGAATTGCTAAAAAAATCAACATATATATAAAGAAAGTAGAATAACGTGAGAACTGGGGAGCATAATGGAAAAATCAATCAATGCAGTGGGACTAATGCGAGGGGCATAGTGATGCATGATGATGCAGAGCAAGAAGATAGAGATGTAGATGCGAAAAGGATCGCGGTTTATGCCGTTTGTAAATCACACACAAAGCACAACACCCCTATCACGAATTATGTGCAGTTTGGTTTCGAACGTAATCCGCAAAACCGCTGTAGCGATTTACGTTCATTTGTAAATCTAGGGTTTCCAGTCACGGTTTATATAGCTTATGAAAAAATGTATTTTGGTATCCGTTTTGTAAAGTGTGTATTCTGGTAAAATTAGAAGCCAAATTATTTATTTTTGTAAATTGTCCGTAATTTTATTTTAATAAATACTTCTATATTATTTATCATACCCAAATACTACTTTAATTATTTTTTTGTCCACAGTATTTCCTAACCTGACAGGTCAAGAACTAATCCGTCACAGATTTGATCTCCAATTAAGGGTATGCCATTGGCCAATGGGCTGCTGCATGCATAAGATGAAATTCGAACAATCAACACTTGCTTAAGCGGACAAGTGAGTTGACCACTCGACCAACCCAAGTTGGTTAAATACAAACTTTTATAATTACATATAACAAACATTTTACTTCTATTTTTAAAGAAGTACTTCTAACCGCACAATTAAACAAGCCCAGTAAAATCATTCAAAACTCATTTAGAATTATGAGTTTAATACTGTAATTTTAATAAATTCATAATGTAAAAATTCGTCTAATATTTCATAATTATATAGATTTGTTAAAACACTGTTCTCTCTATAATATAATATAACGGTAATACGGCATAGATATCTGTTCATACCCTGTTCCAGAATATAAGTCAGGCCCAAGTTAAGACAAGAGACCCAATCCAAAAGGATGGCCTTCACTTATTATTCGATCTCCACTAAGAAGTCGAAGCCAACACCAGGGAGCAGTCAGGACTTATCCAAGTGAATAACTGCCTCCTTAAATATCTCACCCACTTCTAGAAGAGGGATCCCAACAACCCTAAGATAAAGGGACGGTTATCCACCATCAGAAGTGGAACTACTTCAACGGTGGTTATTGGATCCTCTCTATAAATACACTGCCTCACTCAGGTAAACTTAAGTTCCAATATGCTCTAAGCCTGCTTAACCCCTTGCTGACTTAGGCATCGGAGTGTCATCACAAGTACCACCTCCCATTCACCAACACACGTACAAATCAGCTCGGACGGCGGCTCCCAGACGCAAACCAAGTTGGAGTCCATGTTCCTCCTCGTTTGAACCTTTGATTCAAGCCCAATCATCCGGTTCTAGGTAAGCCAAGGAACATTGGCGCTATTGTCGGGGACCTGGACAATCAACGCACAATGGTGGACGACCAACCTGAAGACGGACACACTGCATTGGAGTCTGAGCAAGAACACCAAGATGCGGTCAACAACGACAGGGCAATAATATCCCTACAAGGAACGGGAGAACAGCACAGCGAAGGTCCCTCGAACACCCAGGGTCCAAAAAGAATCTCCTCTGAGGTTCATCAACCAGAAAAAGATGGGCAACCTTACTCCACTAACCTAATAGGGTTGCTACATGGCCACCAAGGTCGACTTGAGCAACTAGAGCAAGAGCTAGAACGACAGCGTGAGGCAGACCTGAGCCTAAGGAGAGAGATCGAGCGAAGAAGAGAGCTTGAAGAAAAGCTCTCAAGGCTAGAATCCAACCTCCAAAATAAGGACTCCCGCAGAGATCGAGAAGACACCCCGCTAGGAGAGGAGGACCCATTCATCGAAGATATCATGAGGGCCAAAGTTCCTAGAAACTTTAAGAGCCCTGACATGGACCTGTATGACGGGACGACTGACCCGAAGCACCACCTTAATAATTTCAAAAGTCGGATGTACTTAGCTGACGCGTCAGACAACACTCGTTGTAAAGCTTTTCCAACACCCTAACAAAGGCGGCCATGAAGTGGTTTGACAGCCTTCCCCCAAGGTCGGTAACCAGCTTCGATGATCTCTCGCGCAAGTTCCTTGTGCGATTTTCAATTCAAAAAGATAAGGTCAAGCACGCTCCTAGGTTGCTAGGAGAAAAACAGGATGTCGGAGAACCTCTGAGAGACTACATGGAAAGGTTCAATAAAGCGTGCTTGGAAATCCAAGATTTACCTACTAAAGCAGTAATAATGGGCCTCATTAATGGACTTCAAGAAGGACCCTCTCCCAGTCCATCTCAAAGAGGCACCTGACTTCCTTGAGTGATGTACAAGAACGAGCTGGAAAGTACATCAATATGGAAGAAAACGCCAGGTTACGAGAACCCAACTGGAGACTAGGCACCCCAACCAATCAAAAGAAAGGAGAGAGAGCCCAAGAAAAAGGAAGAAGTCGGGTCCGAGAGGCCCAGAAAATATAATTCCTACACTCCCCTACGAGTTTCCCTAGTTGATGTTTACAGAAAAATTTGTCATTCTGAAAAGCTACCTCCCCCACGACCAATCAAGAACAAAAAGGGGGGAGCCGCAATGAATACTGCGAGTACCATAAGTTGTACGGACACTCCACTAATGATTGTTACGACCTGAAAAATATGATCAAAAAACTGGCCAGAGAAAAAGAGACGATGAAGGTCACGGACGAAGAAGTCTGCTCCCACAAACCCCCGAATGACATATTCATATGATATCGGGAGGCTTTGCAGGAGGAGGGGTGACCAAATTATCTCGAAAAAGGCATTTGAAAGAAGTTTACCAAGTCGTGAATGAAGGACCCATCCTTCCAACCATTTCATTCACCAAAGAAGACGGACAAGGTATTGGGTCTGGGCACGACGACACAGTAGTAATCATCATGATTCTCGCCAACGGTCATCTACATAGAACTTTGGTGGACCAAGGGAGCTTGGCGGACAACCTGTTCAAACCAGCATTTGATAAGTTGGGATTGGACGAGAAGGAGTTAAGGGCCTACCTTGACACTCTCTTTGGGTTAGGAGACACTCCCATTAAGCCGCTGGGCTTCATCTCCCTGCACACTACTTTTGGAAAGGATGCAAAATCCAAGACTTTAAGGATCGAATTCGTTGTCGTTGATGTAGCTTCTGCCTACAACGCCTTAATAGGCAGAACAACTCTAAATCGACTTGGAGCAGTGGTTTTTACCCCCTCTCCCCATATCTGCATGAAGTTCCCAACACTAGAAGGGATCGCTACCATCATAAGAGATCAAAAGTTGGCGAGAAATTGTTACAATGAAAGCCTTAACCTGAGAGGTAAAGGTAAAGAAGTCAATACTATCGAGCTCAGAGGAGTCCGAGTTAAAGAAGAGCTATGACCACAATCAGGAGGAAAGACCGAAGAGGTGTAGATCAGGCAAGAGGTCAGAAAGAATACCAACTTAGGAGCTAGTCTAATGAAAGAACTGAAGCAGAAGCTGACACAGCTCCTACAACAAAATTCTAACCTCTTTGCCTGGAAAGCATCCGACATGCCTGGGATAGATCCCGAACCATGTCACACAGATTGGTTGTTCATCCGGGATCCCGACCTGTCCAACAAAAAAGGTGAAAGCTACAAGTACAAGCCCCACTGGAAGCAGGCTTTATCAGAGAAGTGAAGTACTTGGCCTGGTTAGAAAACGTGGTGCTTCTCTAGAAACATAATGGCAAATGGAGGATGTGTGTCGACTACACGGACCTTAACAGGGCATGTCCAAAAGATCCATATCCTCTACCAAATATTGATACATTAGTAGACTCCAGCTCGAAGTATCAATACTTGTCATTCATGGACGCTTACTCGAGGTATAACCAAATCTTGATGCACAAGCCAGATCAAGAAAAGACGTCATTCATCACTCCCAGAGCAAATTATTGCTACGTGGTCATGCCATTTGGATTAAAAAATGCAGGAGTCACCTATCAAAGGCTAATGAATAAGGTGTTTGTACCCCCACTTGAGAGAGTTGATGGAGGTGTATGTAGATGACATGCTGTTAAAAACTAAGGACGACAATAGCCTCCTGGACGACCTCTCAAAAGTCTTCGCCACCAAAAGAGCACATGGGATGAGAGTAAATCCCGATAAGTGCACCTTTGTAGTGAAGGCTGAAAAGTTTCTAGAACTCATGCTAACACAAAGGGGGATTGAAGCTAACCCCGACAAGTGTGGAGTGGTCCTGGAAATGAAGAGTTCGATCTGCTTAAAGGAGGTTCAGCAGTTGAATGGCCGACTTGCAGCTCTATTCAGATTCTTGGCAGGATCAACATTAAGATCCTTACCACTTTTTCCCTACTAAGAAAAGGATGCTTGTTTGAATGGACTCCTGAATGCGAGAAAGCATTCTAAGAGTTCAAAAGGTACCTGAGCACACCTCCAATTCTTACCCAGCCAAAAGTGGGAGAAGAACTTGTGTTATACTTAGCTGTGGAGAGAAGGTCGTGGCATCAGCTTTAATACGAGAGGATGAGTTCGGACAGCCTCCTGTCTACTTCAAAAGCAGGGTGCTACAAGGCCCCGAGCTAAAGTATCAAAAACTTGAAAAGGTCGCATACGCGTTGATAGTAGCATCTAGAAGGCTTCAACCTTATTTTCAATCTCACACCCTAAAAGTTTAGACGAACCAATCCATGAACCAAATCCTTCAAAAAACAGATGTTGCGGGTAGAATGGTTCAATGGGCTATTGAGCTATCCGAGTTCGACTTGAAGTACGAAATCCGGATAGCCATCAAAGTCCAATGCCTCACCGACTTCGTAGCCGAATATGTAGGAGATCAAGAGGAAACCTCCACAACTTGGGAGTTGTATCCAGATGATTCCTCCAACAAATTCGAAAGTGGTGAAGGCATAATACTGGCTAGCCAAGAAGGAACTCAAATAGAAGTCTCCTTGAAGTTTCAGTTCCTAGCCTCCAACAATCAAGTAGAATATGAAGCCCTGATTGCTAGATTGGAGTTAGCTAAAAAAGTCGAAGCAACCAAAGTAGTCTCCTTCACCGACTCTCAAGTCGTGACTTCTTAGATTAACGGAGAGTACCAGGCTAAAGACCCAAATATGAAAAGGTACTTAGAAAAAACTATGGAGTATCTTAGGCGATTTCCTAAAATCGAGGTTAGATATATAACTCGGGAGCACAATAGCAGAGTAGACGCCCTCTCCAAGTTGGCAAGTACCAAGCCTGGTGGAAATAATAGAAGCCTAATCCAAGAAACTCTCTAAGAACCTTCAGTCACAAAGGTAGACACCAAGCTAGACGTCTTAGAAGTTTTCGGATTAAACCTTGGTTGGATGACCCCCTTGATCGAATACTTAAAATTTGACATCTTACCGGAGGAACAAAAAGAGGCCAAGAAGATTCTGAGGGAAGTGCAGAACTACACATTGGTAAAAAGCCCTCTACAGAAGAGAAATATCTACACAATTGTTAAAGTGCGTTCCGACTTCTAAGACAGAAAAAGTGCTGGACGAAGTGCACAATGGTATCTGCGGGAATCATCTTGGGGTAAGATCTTTAGCCAGAAAGGTTATTCGAGCTGGATTCTTTTGACCGACCTTACAAAAATATGCCACCGACTTCGTAAGGAAATGTCAACCATGCCAGATGCATGCTAAATTCCATGTCGCTCCCCCAGAAGAGCTAATTAGCATAACTTCTCCATGGCCTTTTGCAAAATGGGGACTGGACCTACTCGGATCTTTTCCTTAAGCACCTGGACAAGTTAAATATCTTATAGTGAAAGTAGATTATTTCACGAAGTGGATTGAAGTAGAGCCTTTAGCCACCATCACAGCACAGAGAAGTCGGAAGTTTCTTTATAAGAATATCATTACTAGGTTTGGAGTTCCACACTCCATCACCACAGATAATGGTACCCAATTTACCGACTCTACCTTCAGAAACCTGGTGGCCAGCATAAAGATAAAACACCAATTCACCTCAATAGAACATTCCCAGGCAAATGGGCAAGCCAAAGTTGCTAACAAAGTTATATTAGCAGGGCTTAAGAAAATACTTCAAGAAGCAAAGGGAGCTTGGGCTGAAGAGCTCTCCCAAGTATTGTGGGCCTACCGAACTACACCTCATTCTACTGCTGGAGAGACACCTTTTTGACTTGCCTATGGCATAAAAGCCATGATCCCTATAGAGATAAATGAGCAAAGCCCAAGGGTGAGATTTTACGATGAGGTTGACAGCGTTCAAGCTCACAAAGAAGAACTTGAGTTGCTCCCCAAAATCCGAGAACAATCCCAGATACGAGAAGCAGCGTTAAAGCAAAGGATGACGAATAGATACAACAAAATGTCATTCAAAGAAGCTTCACTTCAGACGACTTGGTTCTGATCAGAAATGACATAGGCGTAAACAAGTCCGGTGAAGGGAAGCTCGCTGCAAATTGGAAGGGACCCTACAAGATAATTGAAGTCTTAGGAAAAGGGTACTATAAGGTATCCGATCTAGGAGGATTAGAGCTTCCCAGATTGTGGCACGCTTGCAATCTGAAGAGATATTATAGCTAGAAGCAAACCTCGTTCCCTGATGTACTCTTTTTTCCAACTTTATGATTTTTTCCCAAAAAAGGGTTTTCCTGAAAAGAGTTTTAACGAGGCATCACAGCAAGGACTAGAGGGCAAAGATTCCAACCCCTTAGTAGCAAAAGCATCCTTGTGAATCCATACTACATTTAATAATAATAATATCTCTCTTTATATTATCTTCTTTCTATTTAAGATTTCCATTTATCATTACTATGATATGCACTGACTTAAGCTCGAAAAAATGCAAAAATCTATTGACCGACCTACATGGTCGACAAGATAAAGCGACGAGGTACAAGTTAGTGTAAAGAGGTTAAAAAAGTCGATTATAACAAGCTCGGACATATTAGCTAACGACTTACAAGTCGAAAAGCCCGAGTAGAATAAAATGTATCGTAAGAATAACCTAAGTTATATAAACAATTCAATAGGCAAAGTAAAATTGAATGTACGAGGTCAACGTAATGGAAAACAAAGAGATGTGAGAATTCCCTAGGGAATCAATGATAAGAGTTTTTTCAAAGACCTTGCGAAAGAAGAAGATTATATAGCAAAGGGTTTTCTCAAAGTAAGTTATCTAGAAAAAACTTCACAGAGCAGTAAAAGCGTTTACCCTTAGAAGACGTTTGAGCTCTCTCAAAATTTTTTTAAAAAGATTTAAAGTAAACTGAGTCTTATCAAGCAGCAAGAAAACAACAAACATGCACGATAAAAATACCTACCTTGTTAAAAAGCCCTAGCTAAAAAGGACCATAAATGGAAGTTGTTGTTAAAAGTCCTATCAAGGACCAAGCGTCAAGAAACCAACAATTAAAATATAAAAAGAGTTCATAAAAAGGACCTACAAGCCGAGCCTTAAAATTGCTTTAATCACTGGGGACCAAGAAGAAGATTGGAATCATCACTGGGATGAGAGGTCGGAGCTTCAGCAACTGAGGTCGGACGGGTCGGAGGGATCTCTTCGGCGTTAGGAGCTGGAATTACCTCGGGAGTAGCCGAGGAAGAGGGCATATCAACCTCACGAGGAGGGGATTCTACTATACGCTGCCCTGCCGTCTTTAGATCAGAATCTATAGCAAGACAAGGAGGAAAAATAATGGCACCATCAACAGCAACTTTGTCAGGATGCAAAGGCGACAGATCCAAGCTGGGAGCCAGAATCCAAACTTGCTTCTTTAGCACCTCAAACAACAACTCAGTACCTTCAGCCACAGACTTTTCTAGGTCCTGGTATCCCTCCCTAAGCTTGTCCAGCTCCTCCTTCAATTCAATTTCATCCGTGAAAAAGCGAACATAATTCTGTTCATCCTTCTCCATCAGCTTCTTCTCCCTCTCCCAGGCCTGGGCAAGCTCTTCCTTCAGCCTATTATTCTCCTCCTATAACCTCCTCTCATTCTCCTGATACATGGCAATCCTCCCTTGGAGATCCTCTAAAGAATTTTGGGTAGTTCTCAAAGGAGTTTTGTCAAGAATATCATGAAGGGAGGTGCAGACCCCAGCAGTCCTGATTCCTCCTCGGATTAAAATCTGGAGATAATTTCGGATGGCAGCATCATCCATAGCAATTTGGCTATGGGGAAGGATGTGCTTCCTAGCAAACTTAGGACCATCAAAGCCGGCCTCCCCAACATTAGAGGCGCTGGCTTCCGAGATCTTACGTTTTTTAGAAATAGGTTCCAATGGGGGAAGAGCTGGAGGGGTAGCCACAAAAGGAGGAGGAGGAGGAGGAGGAGTAGAGAGATTTACCGAGTTGGCCTTACCAGAAGAAATTGCCCCAGAATCCAACGTCTAAGGAAAGGAGGTAGTAGACGTCCCACCTTCCTGCAACTGAGCAACTCAGGCCGGAGCATTTCTCTTCGCCTCCTAAACCTTCTAGTAAGTTGTTGCCCCACTTTTCTTCATTTTTTCTGGAAAAAATAAAGTAAAAATGGTTATCACATAAGTCGGGAGCACCAGCTAGCTACCCATGAAGACAAACGTAAAAGCTAGAAGTAAAAGCTACCTAGCTCGGTCCGAACAAAACTCAGAGATCCGAGAATAAATCTTTTGGTGTTAAGATTGGTAGCTCGTCCGCAAGCCTCTCGAAAGAAAGCTACCACAGCCTCCTCAACCTCATATGAATCCACCAAATTATACTTCTCTATAGGGGCAGCCTCTGCCCAGTACAACTGAAAGTGGGGTTCATGGCTTTCATTAAGTAAAAAGGAATGATGGCCCTGAACGGCAAAAACTTTGAAGAAAAAATATTAAAAGTCATGAAACAACTCGTCAAAAATAGAAAACACCTTCCGACCCTGAATAGCTCGAAAGAAGACCCACTGTTGTTTGTTCTGAGTGCTAAAGGGCTTTGTCAAGTGAAAAATATAGAAAAAGACCTTTAGAGAAATCGGAAAGTCGAGCTCTCGGCTGACAAGTTGATAAATTTTCAGAAACCCCAGGAATTAAGGTGGAGTTGGGTAGGAGCTACTCGGTAGTGGGACAAAACTTCCATCTCAAAATCAGAAAAAGGGAATGCAACCTCCAAACGGGTAAAAAGGCAATCATACATGAAAATGAAATAAGGGTCAAACTGCCTCCCACAACAAACTCTATCCTCTAGGTGAGGGGCTGGTAACTCATACTTAGGCTCGTCAGCTTCAAGGACACAAAACCTATGATGCTTCCTAAGCTCATATTTAAAAACATCATCTACCAGGGGACGTTTAGATAAAACGAAAGAATATACCCATCTCAACAAGACTTCAAAAACT
Organism: Arachis stenosperma; assembly: GCF_014773155.1. Classification (NCBI taxonomy): domain Eukaryota; kingdom Viridiplantae; phylum Streptophyta; class Magnoliopsida; order Fabales; family Fabaceae; genus Arachis; species Arachis stenosperma. The sequence continues at coordinate 25,630,681 of NC_080386.1, read as the reverse complement.
CGAGAAGACATTTCTCAGAAAAGGGAAAATATATAGGGAGATATACCTACAGTATATAAAGAAAAAGAAACCATCAAAAATAGAATTTGAACCAAGACATCTTCTTTCCAAAACAAAAACAGTTAATCACATCAAAGGAAGCTATTTTAACAAAAAAGAAAGCACAAAATTTCAAAGATTCCAACCACAAACAATAAAGGTGCCACAGAGCTTACTCAAAAAACTCCTCCTCAATCAGTACACTTAATAAAAACAGCAAAGACGCTACGAAATCCAATAAGGAATGAAGATAATGAAAAACTAACCTTCCTTGGAGAGAAGAACTGATAGCAAGAATGGAAGAAACGCCACAAGTACTGAAAAATCCAGGAACAGAGAAAGTGAGCACCAGAAGCGCGAAGGTCTTACAAGAGTAAAAAGAAAGCACGGAGAAAAAATTCAAAGAGGAGACGAAAGAAAAAGAAAGAGAGAATGAGGGAAAGGTTTTATAGCATACTAGGGGCATAACGGTAAAACAACGTGATCATTAAAAAGAGGGAGCCGTTACCAATGTAACCGCCCCCCACGTGTAAATGCAAAACCCAAACAGACACTATGTTTGATTAAACGCGATGGTTGAGAAAATTCAAAATCACGTCGGTTTTCCGACTTGAAAGAAACACCGACTTGATCATATCCAAGTTCAATTAATACTCAAATCCAACTCATAGCAGATCGGACTCGAGTAAGGGCACTGTTCATACCTGATGCGTGAGCATCTTCTGTATCTTTTCCTAGTGAATTTACACTTGAATTGCTAAATTTAATCAAGATTTAACATATTTTAGCCACTATGAATTCTACTTTGAGTTGTGTGTAATTCTGTTTATTTCAAGTAGCGTTTCAGACGAATTTAGCGGAGTTGAAGTCAAGGATAAAGAATGGAGAGAGTGAAGAATCAAGGCTACTTCATCCACGCCAAACTTGGTGTAAGCCAAGTTCAGCGCCACAACAAAAAAGCCAAAGGAATGCACGCTGCCTCCTCCACGCCGAACATGAGTTTACTCAAGTTCAGCGCCAACCCAAAAGCTCCAAGGAAAGCTGCACGCACAACCTCCACGCCGAACTTGCAGCACCTCAAGTTTGGCACCGATGAAGAAACTCCATGGAGAATTCACTCTGCTTACTCCACACCGAATTTGAAGTTTTTCAAGTTTGGCGCCAGCATCAATGCTCCAGGGAAGCTCTTCTGTCATCTCCACGCCCAACTTGAGGTTACTCAAGTTCTGCGCCAACTCAAAGGATGCAAGGAACATGTGCGAGCACTCCACGCCGAACTTGACTATTGTCAAGTTTGGCGCCATGACCAACAATTCCAAGGAAGAACTTGCTGCCTAATCCATGCCGAATTTGGATTTTTCCAAGTTCGGCGCCAACTCTTCTAACGCAAAAGTGGTCCTCATTCACGTCCAAAGGCTACACAAATCAATTATATAATTTTGATTAAAATATATTTCTTTTATAATTAGAAAAAGATATTATTTAGTTTTAGAAAATATATTTTACATTAATTAGGATTACATATAAAAGGGAAAAGAATCATCCCTTCGGGTTCTTCTCTTCTCTTCTACCTCATTCAGCAATTTACAGTTTTTTACGAATCCTAGTTTTCTCTCTGAACCATGAGCAACTAAACCTCCACGGTTAAGGTTAGCAACTCTGTCTATTGTATGGATTGATAATATTATTTTTCTATTTTAGTTCATGTACAGATTTATAATTCAAGAATTGTTTTCATTCTTTATTTTATGAATCTGGGTGGAACGAAAGTATGACCTTGGTTCTAATTGAATTCTTGTATAACTTGGAAAAGCTCTTTACTTGAACAACGGCTTGAAAACATATTCTCCTAAATTTCTAATTATCTGGACTTAAGGGGATACGTGACTGATAAACCCATATTTTATGATATAATTTGTGCTGAATTTAAGTGTTTTATTCAATCCTTCACCCACTTATGCATGTGAAATTGCATGGTTTTACCTTCCCTTCCTTATTATGAGATGTATGTGAAAAACATATTTTCTAGGTTTTAAAAGTATTAATTTTAATTATCTTTTATTGCCATTCGATGCCGTGATTCGTATGTTGAGTAATTTCAGATCTTCTAAGGCAGGAATGACTTAAAGGATGAAAAAGAAACATGCGAAAATAGAAGGAAAGCATAAAACGGAGTTTTTGAAGAAACTGGCAGCGACGCGATCGCATGGGCGATGTGGCCACATGATTGATGCGATCGCGCGCCACAAGCGAAACACATATGACGCGAACGCATGACTGAAGCGAACGCGTGACAAGGAAAATTCCACATGACACGACCGCGTGACCCACGCAGACGCGTGACAGAGGCCACGCACCAGAAAATACAAAAAGCGATCCCAGCGATTTCTGAAGCCCTTTTTGGTCCAAATCCAAGTCCAGAAAGAACAGACCAGAGGTTATGAAGTGGGAGAATGCATTCGAAAGGAAAGGAGAGCTAGTCAATTAGTTACTTTTCATAGTTTAGATGTAGTTTTAGTGAGAGAGGTTCTCTCCTCTCTCTTAGGATTTAGAAATTAGGATTTTTTTAGAAATTAAGAATTTAATTCAACTCTTCATATTAGGTTCAATATTCCTTTATTTTGACCTCTCTTCTACTTTGAGATACTTTAATGCTTTTATTATGTTTGATTTATGTTGCCCAATTGGCTTACGAATATTTTCCATGTTAGATTTGACTGCTTTGAATGAATGTTATTTGAGGTATTCCAGATATTTATGATTTTAATTTAGCTTTCTACATTCTTGGCTTTGGTTAAGAAATCAGTAACTCTTGAGTTATCAAACTCAACGTGATCGATAATCGCTATCTTTGCTAATTAGCTTGAACTTCTATAATCCCAATCTTTTTTCTAGGAATTAACTAGGATTTGAAGATCAAACTAATTAGCCACTTGACCTTCCTTCGCACCAGCAGAGGTTAACTAAGTGGAATTAAGATTCAATTTTCATCATCATTGATAAGGATAACTAGGATAGGACTTCCAATTTCTCATACCTTGCCAAGAGTTTATTTTACAGTCATTTATTTATTTTATTTGTCATTTATCATACTTGTTCCTCATTCTCAAAACCCCCAATTTACAAAACTCATAACCAATAATAAGAACACACCTCCCTGCAATTCCTTGAGAAGACGACCCGAGGTTTAATTACTTCGGTTATCAATTTATTTAGGGTTTGTTACTTGTGACAACCAAAACGTTTGTACGAAAGGATTTCTGTTGGTTCAGAATCTATACTTACAACGCGACTTTATAAAATTCTTTACTAGCAAAAATTTCGATGTCAAAATAGCGCCATTGCCGGGGAATTGCAAACGTGTGCCTTATTATTGGTTATTGTAAATATTTTTCAAAAAAAAATATATTTTTCTTTTACTCGTTTATTTGTTTTCTCTCTTCCCTCTTATTTCTGATATCTACTATGAATTCTCACCCCTCTCGCTTTGAGTTTGGTTCCAATTTTGTTGCAAGGAATGAAAGCTATAACAGGACTATGCATCACGGTCAAAGCAATCAAAGATGGATGGAGCCAAAAGGATCTGATCACCTCTTTAGGCAACAACACCTTCCTAGACATCATGGACAAAGACCATTCTACAATGCATACCAAGCTGATAGATATGGTGGACCGCCTTGTAGCTACCAACAAGCCCCACGCTATGCTCAGAGACCATCCTTTCAACACAACCTCAATCTACCATACTCACAAGCTCTTTTTCACCATTCGCCACCATATGATCCTTATCCATCCCAACGCCAATCCAATTACGCCCAAGAACCACCACTCCCCCATACACCATGTCCATATCCATCAAACCAAGAATCATAGGTTCGCTTCGAAGAATCAGTCAACCAATTTAATGCAACCCTTCATCAACTGGAGAAGCAATAAATCAATTATCTTCCAGACGTTCGGACACTCAACAGACTCCCATGGCTTCATGTGAAGAATCTAATGAAGAATGTATTGTGAAGAAGACACGAGAAGCTCCAGTAGACAGTATAGAGCATAACTTCGTACTGGAACAAGTAGAGGAAGCTGTCATTGTAGAAGAAGAAGAGTTGGTTGAAGAGTTAGGAGATGCTGAACCTCCGCAGGAATACAGAGTTGTAGAGAATTCCGTCGAAGACGTTGTAATTAATGCTAAGGAGGATAGTGCACAACCCCCAAGGCAGGTATCTTATGAGGAACTGGACGGAGTGATCCAAGACTCAAGTTTTCTTGATGATGATAGTCACCACTCGAGTTCTCCTGGCAATGCACTTGCATCCGCAAGTGAATTCTTTGAAACAGAAGAATCTTCCCCAAGTGAATATGAAGATGATGCAGAGGTCGATGATGAGAGAACTTTTGCGTGGTCTAGAAATTTGCGGATAAATCCTCGTTGCAAGTATAGTTTCTAAACCTTCAAAAGTCCTTTCATACAAACGTTTTGGGTGTCACAAGTAACAAACCCCTTTAAAATTGTTAACCGAGTATTCAAACCTCAGGTCGTCTTCTCAAGGAACTGCAAGGAGGTATGTTCTTATTATTGGCTATGGAGATTGTGAATTCGGGGTTTCAAGAATGAGGAATAAGTAATATAAATGGCAAGTAAAATAAATGGCAATTAAAATAAATAAATACTGTAAAGCAACTTTTGGCAAGGTGAGAGAAATTAGAAGTCCAACTTAGTTGTCCCTCTCAACAATAATGAAAGTTGTATCTTAATTCCACTTAGTTAACCTTTGAAGCAAAGGTAAGTTAAGGGACTAATTAGTTTGACCTTCGAATCCTATTTATTTCCTAAGAAAAAGTTGAGATTATTGAAGTTCAGTTCAATTAGCAAGATAACGATTATCACTTATGCTGAGTTTGATAACTGTTGAGTTACTGATTTCTTAACCAAGACCAAAAGAGGGAAAAAGTAAATTGCTGGAATAAAATATCTTCAGATCGGAAGCAATGGTAACGTAAATAAAAGCAAGCAATCATAAACTGAAAAAACCTCAATCATCATTAATTCAAACAATAATCTGTGACATGGAATAATTCATAAATTAAATTATAAAAGTAAATAATTAACTCAAATGCTGGAATAAATAAATAAAGTGAAAGGGGAGCTTAAAAACAAAGGAACATAAAAACCTGGATCGAGAGTCACTCTTACAAGCTAAGAGAAGTCCTAAATCCTAATCCTAAGAGAGAGAGGAGAGAACCTCTCTCAAAACTAAATCTAAATCATCGGAAGTAACAAAAATGCGAGCCCCCTCTGAATGGATGCATTCCCACACTTTATAACCTCTAGTTTATGCTGTCTGTACTTGGATCTGGGCCAAAAAGGGCTTCAGAAATTGCTGGGGGCGTATTCTGTAAATTCTGATTCGTGGCCTCTGTCACGCGTCCGCGTGGGTCACGCGGTCGCGTCATTCGGAGCTTTTCCTTGCCACGCGGTTGCGTCAGTCACGCGTTCGCGTCGAATGCGTTCTGCTTAAGGCGCGCGGTCGCGTCAGTCATGCGGCCGCGTCGCTGCTTCTTTGCTTCTGGCACGCGATCGCGTCATCCATGCGATCGTGTGGGTGCCAGTTTCTTCAAAACTCCGTTTCGCACTTTCCTTCCATTTTTTTATGTTTCCTTTTCCATCCTTTAAGTCATTCTGCCTTAGAAAATCTGAAACTACTCAACACACTAATCACGACATCGAATGGAAATAAAGGTAATTAAAATAATTAATTTTAAAGCTTAGAAAACATGTTTTTCACATACATCACATAATAAGGAAGGGAAAGTAAAACCATGCAATTAATATGAATAAGTGGGTGAAGGATTGAATAAATCACTCAAACTAAGCACAAAATAACTCATGAAATATGGGTTTATCAGTCGACTTTTCTCAACCTCCCAATTATGACTCAAGTGATGAAGAAGATATCGGTGACATTGATCATGACATGGTTGAATTGGAAGAAGATTGCCCAGAAGTGGAGGAATTCACTGAAGACCACAAGGGAGTAGAGCTTGCAGAACCACTGGAAACACCTATCTCAAGGCCATTACCGCCCAACACAGATTTCAAGTGGGTAAAATTCTTGACTTTCGCTTTTATTTTTTCACTTGAATATGGTTTACTTGAGACAGATGGCCAGCTTAGAGCTCTTTGCAGCTTTAAAAGCAAATGGGAAATGACCCACACTCAGAGCTGGTGCACAAGACTCAATAAGGTTTCACACTTCAATTTGAGGTGCAAGAATTGGTGTCAAGCTCAATTGGAAGGATCTCGAAGGTTGTTTGGTCACTGCAGTGAGGATTCAAATCACTCATCACCCAACTGGAAAGATGCAAATCAAGACAAAAACGGGTGTAAAAGTGGAATTTGGGATCCTGGAATCTATTCCGACAGTCGTCACCCCGGGAGCCTGAGAATATGTTTGAAGTTGCTCAGAAGCTTTACATGCCTAGTTTGGGACCCCGGAGGATGCTGGCATTCCAAACACTGGTGGAGATTACTGGACGAATTCAAGGACAAGCCACCCTAGCAGGAAGCTCATCAAATGTCCAACTTAAGGACTTTAACTAAAAGTGCTAGGTGGGAGACAACCCACCATGGTATGATCGTTCCTTTTTCAGTTTTTATTATTAGTCTGTTTTGTTCATTTTTGAATTTTGTTTGAACCTGAATTTGTGCATATAAATTCACTGCATTCTGCATACTGCATAAAAAAAATTTGGTGAGAGCATTCGACGCGTCCGCGTCACAAGTGCTTCAAAAGAATAGGAAAGTGAACAGAGAGTCACGCTGAAGCGAGGCTGGAGGCGTGCTCGTAACACAACTATCCCACGCGATCGCGTCACTTGCGAAATGACCACCCACGCGTCCGCGTCACTCACGCGAACGTGTGAGCTAGATATCGACGTAAAGATCCAACGCCCAGAAAGTTGGGCTGGAATCGTGCGGCTATTGCGCGTTTAGCACCAACACGCCACGCGAACGCGTCCCCGACGCGAACGCGTCACTTACACAACACCCATCTCACGTGAAGGCGTGAGCGACGTGATTGCGTCGCGCGGATATTTTGAACCCCAAACCAAACAGAGAGTTGCGCTGAAACGAGGCAAGAATTGTGCGTTTAGCACAATTTCTATCGACGCGATTGCGTGCCTCATGCGACCGCGTCACTCGTCCCTTTTACCCATTCCATGCGATCGCGTCCTCCACGCGATCGTGTCAACCCTTTTGCATCTATGTCACGCGATCGCGCACCTCACGCGTTCGCGTGGACTCACGATCACTAATCCTAAGTCACGCGAACCCTACCCTTCGCGCGACCCAAACTCTACCCCTCTCTCTCTCTCTCTAACCTCTGCAACTCTCTCTCTCTCTCAACCCACCACTTTCGCCACCACCCACGACCACCGCTGCACCTCCGACGACCACCCTGACTCAACCGAACCACCCCCTTCTCTCTTTTCCTTCTCTTTCTTCTTTTCCCCTTCTCTCACTCTCACCCACCCCCAAACCTTACCGCCTCCGACGACCACTGCCCCATCGGCGCACCGCCGTGCACCGCCCAGCACCGCCACCCTTCCGCCCTCATCACTGCCCCATCTCATCCCTCTTTACGCACCAGGTTCCGCCATACGATGATCCTTCCCTGTGACTCTTTCGTTCATTTTTCAATTTCTGTTCCGAATAGGCTAGGTAGAGATGCATGTTTGTAGTGGATTCTAGGTGGTTAGGTAGCTAGGATCTGGATAGTGGATTTAGGCCTGATAATTGTACCATTCCTGTTATCTGTTACCTGTTTTGCACTTTTATTCTGGCTGTGTTATTCGTACTGTTCATCTGATATGTTCATGCTGTTAAACTATTCTTTAATATTCCTACTGTTTGTGACTATTTGCAGCATCTGTTAATCTCATTTGAACTATTTTTCTTGATATCTGTTTTCCAGGAACATTCAATTTTAGCCAAAATGCTGCCCAATTTTCTGCAAATTAATTTTGTCCTTTTACATTCAGATATTGGTTTTGGCATTTCTCATTTTTGTCTTGCTCTACGAATACCAAACCAATTCTTGAATGACCGGGCCAGCATTCTTATTATTTTTATTTTCCTGATCATTAATATAGACTCTTGATGATGTAATTCTACTCTTTACTACTTCTATATCTATGTAAATCATCATCCATACCCAGTTATCCATGCTTGAATATGAGTTGCCTGTTGTTTCAATTTGTGTAATTCTTGTTACTTAGACACCAATCTTCATGCCACTTACTCTAACTTCCTGTTTACTAACTCACTGATTTTTAACTTTCTCACTTCCCATTTCTCCTTTTCAACTAATTTCACTCACGGCATGATTATTGTTTTTTCTATTTAACAAGCTTTCCACTTCTAACATATTTTGGAATGCGATTTCTCATATTAGCTTTTTAACTCCAAAACATTCCAAAAATATGCATCTACTTAACTCATTTCATTTTTCTACTGTTCCTTTGCCACTTACTGCTTATCTTGTTATTTGCCTTCTTATTTTCCAGCTTTTACTTCTTGTTATATCTTAGGTATTCTATTTTTCAGGATGTCTGACTCTCAAGGTAGGGGAAAGGGCAAAGTTACCACTGGCAAACGAAAAAGAAATGAATCCTCTGGTTCCATCCTTGGCATTTTACATGATGATTCCTAGCGGGAGAAGAACTTTACCCCGCAGAAAAAGGCTGATTAGTTGGTACCTTCAGCTGACTCGATAAAATTTCCAAACAATTACTGTGAGGTGAAATACCCAACCTTTGCCACCGGCAGGAACCTACACCTAGAAAGGACCCTCAAAATTCCAGAAGAACTTCAGCAGTACACCTCAGATCAGATCAAACAGAGAGGCTGGTTCTTCCTGGAGAGGAACCTAACTGAGGTCAATTCATCCTAGGTTAGAAAATTCTACAGTAATTACTTTCTCTCTTTCCTGGATGCAGTCCAGCTTAAAGGCAAACAGATTCTGGTTACTGAGGAAGCAATTGAAGAAATTTTCCATCTTCCACCTAAATCAGATTAGCCAGATGGTTACCAGAGAGCTGAGGAAGATATGAGATTTATGAGGTTTGATTAGGATGAAGTGAAGAAGGACATCACCCTTGATCCTACTGTTCCTTGGGTTATGGGTACAAGCACATTGGTACCAAAGAAAATCATGCTTATATATCTGAATGATGAGGCTCGTCTATGGCAACAAATTCTGAGCAACTATGTGATGCCGAGTACTCATGAGACAGAGGTGCCAGCTGCCATGATTACCCTCATCTGGTGTGTGATGACGGGTAAGGACCTTTATCTACCTCGCTTCATCCGGCATTACATGGCCAGGGTCCATATTAGAGGCACCCTCTCTTTTCCTTACCTGATTACTCAGTTGGGTCGCCGAGCTGAGGTACCTTGGGAGGCTATTGATGAAAAGCCACCTGCCGCAGAGTGCAGAAAGATCATCCCTCACAGTCGAAAGTTCCTGGCTTTCGGCTACCGTCCTCCATTTCTCACTGGCACTACTGAGGCCGCCACTTCTTCAGTTACCCCTTCTGCCCCTACTGGCCCAGCACCACCCACTGCACCCCCACCTACTCCTGAGCCCGTCTACCATTTGGTGCGCCGCCTCTTTGACCGCCTAGATCAGATGGAGCGCCATCACCAGCAGCAGATTGAGAGATCTGACCGCCGCACCAGGCGACTTTTTGAGAGGTCTGAGCGTCGCCACAAGCGACGCTATGAGCACCTCAAGCTGATGATCCGCTCTGGTGGTGACATTCCCTCCGAGCCCAACACGCCCTCCGACACTTCTGAGGAGGAGGTGAGCGATCATGAGGAAGCACCTACCCAGGCTGAGCAGGGAGGTCCCAGCCACACTGCACTACATCGTGAGGAGCATTGATGAGCGGATAATTTATACCCTTTTTGGCATTATTTTTAGTATGTTTTTAGTAGTTTGAGTTGAGTTTTTAGTATATTTTTATTAGTTTTTAGTTAAAATTTACTTTTATGGACTTTACTACGAGTTTGTGTGTTTTTCTGTGATTTCAGGTATTTTCTGGCTGAAATTGAGGGATCTGAGCAAAAATCTGATCCAGAGACTGAAAAGGACTGCAGATGCTGTTGGATTCTGACCTCCCTGCACTCGAAGTAGATTTTCTGGAGCTACAGAAGCCCAATTGGCGCGCTCTCAACGGCGTTGGAAAGTAGACATCCTGGGCTTTCCAGCAATATATGATAGTCCATACTTTGCCCAAGATTTGATGGCTTAAACCGGCGTTCAAAGTTACCTCAAGAAATTCCAGCGTTAAACGCCGGAACTGGCACCTAATTGGGAGTTAAACGCCCAAACTGGCATAAAAGCTGGCGTTTAACTCCAAGAAGAGTCTCTACACGAAAATGCTTCATTGCTCAGCCCAAGCACACACCAAGTGGGCCCGGAAGTGGATTTTTATGTCATTTACTTATCTCTGTACACCCTAGGCTACTAGTTTTCTATAAGTAGGACCTTTTACTATTGTATTTTCATCTTCGGATATCTAGTTCTTAGATCATTTGGGAGGCTGGCCTCACGGCCATGCCTAGACCTTGTTCTTATGTATTTTCAACGGTGGAGTTTCTACACACCATAGATTAAGGTGTGGAGCTCTGCTGTACCTCGAGTATTAATACAATTACTATTGTTCTTCTATTCAATTCCGCTTGTTCTTTGTCCAAGATATCACTTGTTCTTCAACTTGATGAATGTGATGATCCGTGACACTCATCATCATTCTCACTTATGAACAAAGTGACCGACAACCACTTCTGTTCTACAAGCATCAAAGGCTCTAGTGTTTATCTCTTGGATTCTTTAACCAGAATCTTCGTGGTATAGGCGAGAACTGATGGCGGCATTCAAGAGAATCCGGAAGGTCTAACCTTGTCTGTGGTATTCTGAGTAGGATTCAATGATTGAATGACTGTGACGTGCTTCAAACTCCTAGCAGGCGGGGCGTTAGTGACAGACGCAAAAGAATCGCTGGATTCTATTCCGGCCTGACCGAGAACCGACAGCTGATTAGCCATATGCTGTGACAGAGCATAGGAACATTTTCACTGAGAGGATGGGAGGTAGCCACTGACAACGGTGAAACCCTTGCATAAGCTTGCCATGGAAAGGAGTAAGAAGGATTGGATGAAGACAGTAGGAAAGCAGAGAGACGGAAGGGAAGGCATCTTCATACGCTTATCTGAAGCTCTCACCAATGATATACATAAGTATCTCTATCTTTATCTTTATGTTTTATTCATCATCTATACCCATTTGAGTCTGCCTGACTGAGATTTACAAGGTGACCATAGCTTGCTTCATACCAACAATCTCCGTGGGATCGACCCTTACTCACGTAAGGTATTACTTGGACGACCCAGTGCACTTGCTGGTTAGTTGTGCAAAGTTGTGTAGTGAATCACAATTTCGCGCACCAAGTTTTTGGCGCCGTTGCCGGGGATTGTTTGAGTATGGACAACTGACGGTTCATCTTGTTGCTTAGATTAGGTATTTTTTTTCAGAGTTCTTAAGAATGAATTCTAGTGTTTCAAGGTGATGTTCTTATCATCACCAAAGCTGATTGATTATCATCAATTTAGCTCTTGAATGCAATGTCCTGCTGAAGCTTAGCTAGCTATGTCTAATTCCTTTAGACTAAAGCTTTAGACTAACATTGCATGATTCCTGGAATTCTCATTAAGAATTTTGATATCTTTATTTTCTTTTTCACTTAATTTTCGAAAAATCCAAAAAAAATTACAAAATCATAAAAACAAAAAAAAAATATTTCTTGTTTAAGTCTAGTGTCTCATTTTAAGTTTGGTGTCAATTGCATGTTTCTGTTCTTCTTGCATTTCTTCGAATTTATGCATGTGTCTTCATTAATCTTCAAGTTGTTCTTGATGATTTCCTTGTTTTGATCTTTGAATTCTATTGACTTGAGTGTTTTGTTAGTGTCAGTAGTATACAAACTGCTAAGTTTGGTGTCTTGCATGCATTATTTATTTGATTTTAGTTGCATTTTGATTATTCCTCATTATTAAAAATCCAAAAATATTTTTAATTTGTGTCTTTTCAAGTCAATAATACAGAGAATTGAAGATTCAAAACATGCAGCAGAGGAATTACACAGAAAAAGCTGGGCGTTCAAAACGCCCAGTGAAGAAGGACAGACTGGCGTTTAAACGCCAGCCAGGGTACCTGGTTGGGCGTTTAACGCCCAAAAAGGTAGCATTTTGGGCGTTAAACGCCAGAATGGATACCATTCTGGGCGTTTAACGCCAGGATGGCACAAGGGGGAAGAATTTTGTTTTCAAATCAATTTTTTTTCAAGTTTTCAAAGTTTTTCAAAATCAAATCTTTTTCAAATCATATCTTTTCAATCAAATCTTTTTCAAAATCAATTTCTTTCCTTTTTCAAAGATACTTACTAACAATTAATGATTTGATTGAACATCTCAAATTTGTTGCCTTTTCTGTTGAGAAAGGTTTAATGTTTGAATCATATCTTTTCTTGTTAGGCAAGTCATTAATTTTTAAAATCAAATCTTTTTAAAATTGTTTTCAAATCATATTTTTTCAATCATATCTTTTTAAAACCATAACTTTTCAATTATATCTTTTTAATCACATCTTTTAAAAACCAATCATATCTTTTCAACCACATCTTTTTCAAAATAGTTTTCAATCAAATCTTTTTAATTCCTAATTTCAAAATCTTTTTCAAAAATCACTTTACTTCTTTCCCACTTTTGTTTTCGAAAATCAATTAGTGTTTTTCAAAATCTTTTTAAAATCTTTTACTTAAATTTTCGAAAATTACTTCCATTCTTCTTACATCCTTCTATTTATGGACTAACACTATTCCTTAATACAAAATTCGAACTCCATCTTCTTTGATAAGTTCGAATTTTCTACTTCTGTCTTCCATTTTTCTTTTCCTCTGACACCTCAAGGAATCTCTATACTGTGACATAGAGGATTCCATATTTTCTTGTTCTCTTCTCTTTCATATGAGCAGGAACAAAGACAAAGGCATTCTTGTTGAAGCTGACCCTGAACCTGAAAGGACCTTGAAGCGAAAGCTAAGAGAAGCTAAGGCACAACTCTTTGTTGAGGACCTGACTGAATTCTTCAAGGAAGAAGAACCCATGGCAGCCGAAAACAACAACAATGCCAACAATGCAAGGAAGGTGCTGGGTGACTTTACTGCACCTACTCCCAACTTCTATGGGAGAAGCATCTCTATCCCTGCCATTGGAGCAAACAACTTTGAGCTTAAGCCTCAATTAGTTTCTCTAATGCAACAGAATTGCAAGTTCCATGGACTTCCATTGGAAGATCCTCATCAGTTCTTAGCTGAATTCTTGCAAATCTGTGACACTGTCAAGACTAATGGGGTTGACCCTGAGGTCTACAGACTTATGCTATTCCCTTTTGCTGTAAGAGACAGAGCTAGGACATGGTTGGACTCACAACCTAAAGAAAGTCTAGACTCATGGGAAAAGCTAGTCAATGCCTTCTTGGCAAAGTTCTTTCCACCTCAAAAATTGAGTAAGCTTAAAGTGAAAGTCCAAACCTTCAGACAGAAGGATGGAGAATCCCTCTATGAAGCTTGGGAAAGATACAAACAATTGATCAGAAAGTGTCCCTCAGACATGCTTTCTGAATGGAGCATCATAGGTATTTTCTATGATGGTCTCTCTGAACTATCCAAGATGTCTTTGGATAGCTCTGCTGGAGGATCTCTTCATATAAAGAAGACGCCTACAGAAGCTCAAGAGCTAATTGAAATGGTTGCAAATAACCAATTCATGTACACTTCTGAAAGGAATACTGTGAACAATGGGACAAATCAGAAGAAAGGAGTTCTTGAGATTGATACTCTGAATGCCATTTTGGCTCAGAACAAGATATTGACTCAACAAGTCAACTTGATTTCTCAAAGTCTGTCTGGAATGCAAAATGCACCAAGCAGTACTAAGGATGCTTCATCTGAAGAAGAAGCCTATGATCCTGAGAACCCTCCAATGGAAGAGGTGAATTACCTAGGAGAACCTTATGGAAACACCTATGATTCTTCATGGAGAAATCACTCAAATTTCTCATGGAAGAATCAAGAGAGACCTCAACAAGGTTTCAACAACAATAATGGTGGAAGAAACAGGTTTAGCAATGGCAAGCCTTTTCCATCATCTTCTCAGCAACAGACAGAGAATCCTAAGCAGAACACCTCTGACTTAGCAACCATGGTCTCTGATCTGATCAAAACCACTCAAAGTTTCATGACTGAAACAAGGTCCTCCATTAGAAACTTGGAGGCACAAGTGGGACAGCTGAGCAAGAAAGTTACTGAACTCCCTCCAAGTACTCTTCCAAGCAATACAGAAGAAAACCCAAAAGGAGAGTGCAAGGCCATAAGCATGGCCGAATTTGGAGAGGAAAGAGAGGAAGTGAACGCCACTGAGGAAGACCTCAGTGGGCGTGCACTGACCTCCAATGAGTTCCCTAATGAGGAACCATGGGAATCTGAGGTTCAAAATGAGACCATAGAGATTCCATTGGACTTACTTCTGCCTTTCATGAGCTCTGATGAGTATTCCTCCTCTGAAGAGGATGAGTATGTCACTGAAGAGCAAGTTGCTAAATACCTTGGAGCAATCATGAAGCTAAATGACAAGTTATTTGGAAATGAGACTTGGGAGGATGAACTTCCTTTGCTCACCAAAGAACTGGATGACTTGTCTAGGCAGAAATTGCCTCAAAAGAGACAAGATCCTGGGAAGTTTTCAATACCTTGTACCATAGGCACCATGACCTTCAAGAAGGCTCTGTGTGACTTAGGGTCAAGTGTAAACCTCATGCCTCTCTCTGTAATGGAGAAGCTAAGGATCTTTGAGGTACAAGCTGCAAGAATCTCATTAGAGATGGCAGACAACTCAAGAAAACAAGCTCATGGACTTGTAGAGGATGTTTTGGTGAAGATTGAAGACCATTACATCCCTGCTGATTTCATAGTCCTAGAGACTGGGAAGTGCATGGATGAAACCATCATCCTTGGCAGACCCTTCCTAGCCACAACAAAGGCTGTGATTGATGTTGATGGAGGTGAACTGATCATTCAAGTGAATGAAGAATCCTTTGTGTTTAAAGGCTCAAGGATATCCCTCTGTCACCATGGAGAGGAAGCATGAAGAGCTTCTCTCAATTCAGAGTCAAACAGAGCCCCACAATCAAACTCTAAGTTTGGTGTTGGGAGGCCACAACCAAACTCTAAGTTTGGTGTTGAACCCCTACATTCAAACTCTAAGTTTGGTGTTGGGAGGTTCCAACATTGCTCTGAGTATCTGTGAGGCTCCATGAGAGCCATCTGTCAAGCTACTGACATTAAAGAAGCGCTTGTTGGGAGGCAACCCAATGTTATATTTTATCTATTTTCTTTTGTTATTTTATTTTATTTTGTAGGTTGATGATCATGAAAAGTCACAAAATCAATTGAAAAAGCAAAAACAGAATGAAAAACAGGAAGAAAAATAGCACACCCTGGAGGAAGAACTTACTGGCGTTTAAACGCCAGTAAGGTTAGCAGTTGGGCGTTTAACGCCCAGTCTGGCACCATTCTGGGCGTTTAATGCCAGAAAGGGGCACCAGACTGGCGTTAAACGCCAGGAAAGGGCAAGAACCTGGCGTTAAACGCCAGAAATGGGCACCAGCCCGGCGTTTAACGCCAGAATTGGCTCAAAACACGTTTTTTTCATGCCATTTGGTGCAGGGATGACTTTTCCTTGACACCTCAGGATCTGTGGACACCACAGGATCCCCACCAACTCCACCACCCTCTCTCTTCTTCACCCATTCTCACCACTCACATCCATCCTTCATAAAACCCCACCTACCTCACCATTCAAAATTTAAACCACTTCCCCTCCCAAACCCACCCTTAATGGCCGAACCACAAAGCCATCTCCCTCTCCTCCATTTCTTCTTCTTCTACTCTCTTCTTTCTTCTTTTGCTCGAGGACGAGCAAACCTTTTAAGTTTGGTGTGGTAAAAGCATTGCTTTTTGTTTTTCCATAACCATTTATGGCATCCAAGGCCAGAGAAACCTCTAGAAAGAGGAAAGGGAAGGCAAAAGCTTTCACCTCCGAGTCATGGGAGATGGAGAGATTCATCTCAAGGGTGCATCAAGACCACTTCTATGAAGTTGTGGCCATGAAGAAGGGTCAACCTTGATCAAAGGTTGGATCAAGTCCTCACAGACATTTGTGAAGAGGACACCCAATGGAAGAGAAGTTCAAGAGGGAAGCCGGTTCAACTGAGAAGGCATGACCTCAAGCTCATTACAAAAGGATGGAGCAAACAAGAGACCCCTCTCATCATGAGATCCCTGAGATACCTCAAGGGATGCACTTTCCTCCACAAGACTATTGAGAGCAACTGAACACCCCCCTAGGAGAATTGAGTTCCAACATGGGACAACTAAGGGTGGAGCACCAAGAACACTCCATTCTCCTCCATGAAATTAGACAAGATCAAAGAATCATGAGAAAGGAGCAACAAAGGCAAGGAAGAGATATTGAGGAGCTCAAGCACTCCATAAGACCTTCAAAAGGAAGAACAAGCCGCCATCACTAAGGTGGACCCGTTCTTTAATCTCCTTGTTCTTTATTTTCTTGGTTTTTCGAATTTTCATGCTTATGTTTGTCTATGTTTGTGTCTTATGATCATTAGTGTCTTAGTGTCTATGCCTTAAAGTTATGAATGCCCTATGAATCCATCACCTTTCTTAAATGAAAACTGTTTTTAATCACAAAAGAACAAGAAGTACAGGATTTCAAATTCATCTTTAAAACTAGCTTAATTAGTTTGATGTGGTGACAATACTTTTTGTTTTCTGAATGTATGCTTGAACAGTGCATATGTCTTTTGAATTTGTTGTTCATGAATGTTAAAATTGTTGGCTCTTGAAAGAATGATGAAAAAGGAGACATGTTACGGAGGATCTGAAAAATCATAAAAATGATTCTTGAAGCAAGACAAAGCAGTGAATACAAAAAAAAAAAAGAGAAAAAGGAGAAAAACGAAAAAAAAAGGAGAAAAAGAAAAAGAAAGAAAAAAAGAAAGAAATAAAGTTGTGATACAAGGCAAAAAGAGTGTGCTTAAGAACCCTGGACACCTCTAATTGGGGACTCTAGCAAAGCTGAGTCACAATCTGAAAAGGTTCACCCAATTATGTGTCTGTGGCATGTATGTATCCGGTGGTAATACTGGAAGACAGAGTGCTTTGGGCCACGGCCAAGACTCATAAAGTAGCTGTGTTCAAGAATCATCATACTTAACTAGGAGAATCAATAACACTATCTGGATTCTGAGTTCCTAAAGAAGCCAATCATTCTGAATTTCAAAGGATAAAGTGAGATGCCAAAACTGTTTGGAGGCAAAAAAGCTACTAGTCCCGCTCATCTAATTTGGAGCTAAGTTTCATTGATAATTTGGAGTCTATAGTATATTCTCTTCTTTTTATCTTATTTGATTTTCAGTTGCTTGAGGACAAGCAACAATTTAAGTTTGGTGTTGTGATGAGCGGATAATTTATACCCTTTTTGGCATTGTTTTTAGTATGTTTTTAGTAGTTTGAGTTGAGTTTTTAGTATATTTTTATTAGTTTTTAGTTAAAATTCACTTTTCTGGACTTTACTATGAGTTTGTGTGTTTTTCTGTGATTTCAGGTATTTTCTGGCTGAAATTGAGGGATCTGAGCAAAAATCTGATCCAGAGACTGAAAAGGACTGCAGATGCTGTTGGATTCTGACCTCCCTGCACTCGAAGTAGATTTTCTGGAGCTACAGAAGCCCAATTGGCGCGCTCTCAATGGCGTTGGAAAGTAGACATTCTGGGCTTTCCAGAAATATATGATAGTCCATACTTTGCCCAAGATTTGATGGCCCAAATCGGCGTTCAAAGTCACCTCAAGAAATTCCAGCGTTAAACGCCGGAACTGGCACCTAATTGGGAGTTAAACGCCCAAACTGGCATAAAAGCTGGCGTTTAACTCCAAGAAGAGTCTCTACACGAAAATGCTTCATTGCTCAGCCAAGCACACACCAAGTGGGCCCGGAAGTGGATTTTTATGTCATTTACTCATCTCTGTACACCTAGGCTACTAGTTTTTCTATAAGTAGGACCTTTTACTATTGTATTTTCATCTTCGGACATCTAGTTCTTAGATCATTTGGGAGGCTGGCCTCACGGCCATGCCTAGACCTTGTTCTTATGTATTTCAACGTGGGAGTTTCTACACACCATAGATTAAGGTGTGGAGCTCTGCTGTACCTCGAGTATTAATGCAATTACTATTGTTCTTCTATTCAATTCCGCTTGTTCTTGTCCAAGATATCACTTGTTCTTCAACTTGATGAATGATGATCCGTGACACTCATCATCATTCTCACTTATGAACAAGTGACTGACAACCACTCTGTTCTACAAGCATCAAAGGCTCTAGTGTTTATCTCTTGGATTCTTTAACCGGAATCTTCGTGGTATAGGCGAGAACTGATGGCGGCATTCAAGAAATCCGGAAGGTCTAACCTTGTCTGTGGTATTCGAGTAGGATTCATGATTGAATGACTGTGACGTGCTTCAAACTCCTAGCAGGCGGGGCGTTAGTGACAGACGCAAAAGAATCGCTGGATTTTATTCCGGCCTGACCGAGAACCGACAGCTGATTAGCCATATGCTGTGACAGAGCATAGGACATTTTCACTGAGAGGATGGGAGGTAGCCACTGACAACGGTGAAGCCCTTGCATAAGCTTGCATGGAAAGGAGTAAGAAGGATTGGATGAAGACAGTAGGAAA